>NC_137145.1:7862614-8060114 GCF_949319135.1 Squalius cephalus
CTCTAAGTGCCATCTGAAATTTTCTTCTAGAATGATCCTTTTTATCAGCTCGTATATTTAAGTTCAGTAAATTCACTTAAATGGCAATGAAAATGACCTATTAATTGTCATTTAAGTGAAATTACTGAACTTAAATATACGAGCTGATAAAAATTATCATTCTAGAAGAAAATTTCAGATGGCACTTAGAGGCTTTTGCATCTGAACTCTTCATATGTTGTTTACAAACCCAAACCTCTGTAGGCAATGAAAGATAAATACTGCAGCTCATAAAACACAGCAAACCACACCAATACAGCAGCGATTGCTTTCTTTGTCACCTATAAATGTGAGTGTGAAAAAGTAAACGCCACATACCTACAAACTGAAAACGTCCCAGCAAACTTCAGTGCTGCTTGAAGTTCAGGCCATGAAGTTCTCCTCTTGAGCATTTAAACATCAGGGTGCTGCTAAAATCCTCAATGAAATGTCCTAATCCCAGGCACATGCCACAGTTTACACACTATAAAGCAAAGACAGCTTAGAAAATGGTTCCAAAAACTAACCTCACATCAGACCTAGAGTTCGCTCACCAACCAACCAACGCAAACCATAAGAAAACATATTAAAGAGCCACTATTATAGCATACGGGACAGGTTTGCATTGAGGGTCAATGTTCCAGTTATCCAAATACCTCCTCAGACCCCCGACTGCAATCAGGGAACCCCGTTTGAAAAGAGGAACCTCAGCAGTGTAGTTCCTCGCTGCTTGTACCCATGGGAACGCAAAGGCTTTGCAGAGAGCAACACAAAGAAAGGGTTGAGTTGAATCACATTTCCAGTCACGCCGATCCACAACTCTGCATTTGCATTTAAATAAACTGATGTGAATGGTTTGAGATTTGATAGTAATTTACAGTGAAGCAAAGTTAACTCCTAAATTTTGTGAAAATGTCCACCTTTTAAGTTTACTACAGTTTTTAAGTTAATCATATGAAAATAAAAGACTTTGGCTTAAGTACTGAATGTAAATAAGCATGGATGTGAGTTTTGGGATGTTCCAAACTCAGGATACTGGGGCAGAAAACTTTTAAAAATGTAATCCCAATCAAAAACTAACATGCATGTAATTCAAAACTTCACTCAAACACACAGAGCCGCTCAGGTAAAGAGAAGCTGACAGACACAAATACCACTTATCTCACATGTGGCCACAATAACTTCCTCCGTAACACTTGCAGAAAGATAAACCTCAGATTGGCAAACATTGTCAAACCACACTCAAATCTCATGCGTAAATCATTACAGAGAAAGAAAGTTGTTTATTTAAATACTGCAGCTCAAACAATAGAGCACTGCGCTAGCAACAGCAAAGTCAAGTGTTTCATTCCCATATAGATAAACACGTACACACATATATACTGTACATACACACACACACACACACATATATATATATATATATATATATATATATATATATATATATATATATATACAGTACAGGCCAAAAGTTTGGACACATTACTATTTTTAATGTTTTTGAAAGAAGTTTCTTCTGCTCATCAAGCCTGCATTTATTTGATCAAAAATACAGAAAAAAATGTAATATTGTGATATATTATTACAATATAAAATAATTGGTTTTCAATTTATTATACTTTAAATTATCATTTATTTCGGTGATGCAAAGCTGAATTTTCAGGATCATTACTCCAGTCTTCAGTGTCACATGTGACATCCAGTCAATCACATGATCCTTTAGAAATCATTCTAATGTTCTGATTTATTATGAGTGTTGGAAACAGTTCTGCTGCCTAATATATTTGATGAATAAAAGGTTAAAAAGAACTGCATTTATTCAAAATAAAAACAATTTTTTTTAAATATAAATCTTCTTTATTATCACTTTTTATCAATCCTTGCTGAATAAAATTATTGATTTATTTTAAAAAAAAATAAAGAAAAAAATTACTGACCCCAAATTACTGACCAGTAGTGTATATTGTTGTTATAAAAGATTTCTATCTTGAAAACATTTGCTTCATTTTTTCTTTTTTTTTTTTTTTATTCATCAAAGTATCCTCAAAAAGTATCACAGGTTATGAAAAAATATTAAGCAGCAGAACTGTTTCCAACTTTGATAATGAATCATCATATTAGAATGATTTCTAAAGGATCATTTGATAGACTGGAGTAATGATCCTGAAAATTCAGCTTTGCATCACCGAAATAAATGATAATTTAAAGTATAATAAATTGAAAACCAATTATTTTAAATTGTAATAATATATCACAATATTACATTTTTTTCTGTATTTTTGATCAAATAAATGCAGGCTTGATGAGCAGAAGAAACTTCTTTCAAAAACATTAAAAATAGTAATGTGTCCAAACTTTTGGCCTGTACTGTATATATATATATATATATATATATATATATATATATATATATATATATACATACATTAGTGCTGTCAAAGATTAATCGCTTCTAAACTTTGTAAATAAATGTGTATGTGATGATATAAATAAATGAGTGTCATGTTTGACTGCATGTTAGAAATATGGTCAAAAGAGTGGTCCAAATAGTTAAGAGAAGATATCATCGCCCTTCACAAACAAGGAACAGGATACAAAAAGTCGAAATGTTCCTTGAGACACCATTGGAAGCATAGTTTGCAAGTTCAGAGTTAAAGGAACAGTGATTACACAACCTGAACGGGGCAGAAAAAGGAACGGCTGCTACCAGATTTTTGAGAAGGCAAGTTCAGAAAAACCCGTGAGTGACTGCAAAAGACCTGCGGCAAGACTTGGTGGAAACATGCACTGAGGTTTCAGCTTGCACAGTAAGGCGCGTACTAAACGAACGCCAGAACTCCAAGACTTACACCAGAAGTGGCGGTTTAAAGAAGGCGGTTGCAGCACGTAAACCCAAGAATATTACTGAACTGGGAGTCATTGCTCATGAGTCATTAAAAGTTTCATTTTCAGTTGACTTTCACTTTATTTTGCCAATAAATCTGATTTGTAATGGGGGTTGAACAATTTTGATTACAACTGTATGTGTGTGAATATATATATATTTACAAAAATAATAATACTGCAGCTCAAATGGAGCATGGCGTTTGATTCCCATTGTTACATAGTACTTTTCCACACATACAGATAGACTGAAGCATATCTCCATCGATTATGCAGCTGACACTCGGACGCTAATGTTAGGCACGTCGTGACCTTCCAGGTCGCAGATTTGGGTTGCTGGGCGCCAGCATGTCCAGAACAACAACTCAGTCAATCTCCAATAATGCCAGTGGTTAACCTGTAACCAAGAAGACTAACACACACACACACACACAGCTTCCTCAAGGTTGGATTTGGCCAGGCTCTAACTAAACAGGAGAGTATTCTCAAAACATCAAGATAATACATTATTTCTCTCAAGGAGAGCTACACTTGAGTCTAACTGGAAAGTAAGGCTTTAACAAAGAGATGGTCCCTTAAACTCTAGACTTCATTGACCCCTGTGACCATAGTTGTCAGAGTACCTTAGAAAAACAGATGCATGTATTGACATGTTGAAGACCTTTCTCAAACAAAACAAAACTGGAAGCCGGGCTAAATGAGCAAGCACTGTTACTGTATTCAGACATCAAATACAGACATTAGAGAATACATGAAAAGAACATTTCAGTAATCACACTGGCAACTTCTATAACAAAGTAAAATCTCACAAGCCTAGAGAAGTCATTCAACTTATGACATTTAGAGGAAAAATATTGATGAATACCTTGATTATAATCACTTATTACATATACATTGAAGCAGCAGTTTATTCAAAAATCCACACCCTTCACCATAGATGTGTGGAATCCAAATGTCTGAGAGCAAACTGAAAATCTCATTTAAAACCAGAACATTTTCAAAGAAACATTATCTGGTAAAATACAGAATTGTTTTCCAATTGCTAAGCATCATTCACTTTGCAAATATTGTACAAAAGGGCAGACTTGTTCCCATTTAATTTGTAATCAAAAATTATAATAATACAATATAATAAAATATTTTAGGATACACAAATTAATTGAAATAAATGATAAAATATTACAAATTCCAAAATAAACATGCTCACTAGCAGTCTTAGATATTTGGACTGTATTTCAATTGAAAAAATAACAATGGGATGTACAACATCTACGTAGTGATGCAGCCTGGAATTAAACCACAGCATGTTCATTCATTTGGCCAGAGGAGAATTGGACCCTGAGCTTTCTGTTTGCATCACTGAATCATTATTTTCCTGTTAATCACAGTAAAGCTGCTTTGAAGCAATCTGTATTGTATGAAGCGCTATATAAATAAAGGTGACTTAAAAGTTCCCACTTTGACAACAGTCAAGCTACATCACATTTAACTTCAATATGTATATATATAAAATAATTTACAAAAAGCATTGTTCTGAACTGGAGAGTGATATATGGATATGGAGAGGCTCAGACAGCAACACTCGTGTGGTATAATTATGTAATTGTTCTGGAGAGCCTCCGAAGGCCATTTAAAAGCTCTTAAGGAGTTTTAAACTCTTCTCTGGAATTTTCTGTCTAAATATTGAATATTGCTGCCAAACACAGCAGATAAGTAATAAGACCTGGTAATTACGGGGAAATAATGAACATATAACAAGGAGCTAAAGCCACATGAGTGGGAGCACACAAGAGCTTTAGCTAGTGACAACAATGAAATTAGCAGTAGCCAAGCCAGATGCATCGAAACCCTTAAGGAAAGAAAACCATTAGTTATATTTGTACTCTTACTAAAGGCTTTCTCAAAGGGATTTGTTGCGACTGGCTTCAGGTGCTTTAGAGGGAACAACACAAAGATGAGAATCATCTCAACATTAGTCAAGTCTGGATGTCAAGCTGTAATGAGAATGATTGAGAGGTGCAGGTGGGAAACCCTCATCATTTGCTGTCCCTCATGTCGTTCCAAACCTGATTTTTATCCGAAAATAATTAACATAGATGACTATAAGGTCCAAATAGGCCAAAAAAAACTATTCCAAGACGTCTAAAGCTGCTAATGACAGATTTTCATTTTTGAGTGAACCGTTTGTTTCCTTTAAAGGGGACATATCATGCTAAATCCACTTTTTTAGCCCTTAAATGCATTTTGTTGTATATTTGGAGTGTTTAGAAGTACAGAAAAGTTGAAATTATTCTCTTCAGGTGCTTCGTTGATATTTTTATATTCTGTTTTGGCCTTATTTTTCAACCTGTTCAGATTTTTCTGTAATCTATGACGTTTTGTGAACTATTACGTCACAGTATTTGCAGCGGAACTGCCAAATAAGGACATTGACTTCCAGCTCAACACTTCGAGCAATCCGCCATTTTTATTTCTCGCTGCAATTTTGTAGTCCAAGCTAAAAGATGCAGAAGTTACGAGAGGGTAAGTTAAAATGTTCGGTTGTTGGATGTAGTAACCCACACGCTTCATTACACCGTCTAATGTAGATTGTGACAGGGCGCATGTTTAACTGAAAGAACGAGCAGAGAGAGAGAGACCCGGTCGCGCGCACGCACTCTCTCTCTCTTCGGAGCCAAACTAGACGCTGTCTTGCTCTCTCTCCCTCGCACATATTAATCAAAATAAATCGACACGGTGGTAAAAGGTCGGAAGACCAAAGTTTCATGTGTAAATACAGTAACACACCATTGCGATACATCCATATGAAGACGTTGTTCTGCAGGTTCGTCGTCTTCATTTTCATCTCGCTCCGGCTCCGACTCCGGCTCGAACATGTAAGGCTGGCTGGACAAGTCTTCCAATGTTGACATTTTGTTAATAACGTGTGAATAAAAAGTTTCTGTGCCGCTAGATAATCGTATCTCTGCTATCAAACTACAAAAATGGCCGAACGGGGTGGAGTTGAACCTCTGCAACCTGGAGAGGGGGCGGGGTATGAAGTGTCTCAATTGTATTTAAAGAGACCGCACCAAACGATTTGCTCTCAGACGCACATCAGAAAAGGGGTAGAAAAGGGGCCTGTGGAGCTATAATAATGAGGAATTCAGACCCAAGCATTGCAGTTCCGCTTTATATAGACTACAAATGTATGATTTATATGTAAAAAGGAACGATTTAAAAGCATGATATGTCTCCTTTAAAAAGAGAATTGATATTCAAAAGAGAAATAATTCTATCCTGTGATTCCCTGTGAATAGAGGGCATTGTAAGACTTTGATTATGTAAAGCGTAACAGTGAAATCTTCTTTAAAAACTCATTGTTAAACCACATAAACAAGCAGCACATAAACAAACTTTGAACAGTCAATCCTGTTTTTCTGCAGTGGAGTTTTAGACTTTTTCTGCCTCTCTATCCCTGGATTTACAATGAGCTCTGATCCAAAGAACTACGTTTGTTGACAAAAACAATCTGCAACTGAAAAGCAAAAACAGTATCAGTTGTGTTGCACTCATGATATTTTACTCTTCATGCTTCTTAGACTGATATTAAGCCAGTAGGTTTCATTCATTTCTTCAGACATTTTAAAAACAGCGCAGGAGCTACACAGCGACCCGCTGCTCTGTCAGTCTCAGCCAAATCTCTTTAAAGGACCCCTAAAACCTCAAAGAATAAGGCCTGGAACCCCTCTGGCTCCGATTCTGCTTTAAAATTAATTACCACGTCGCACCACAGACAGGCGCACAGCCTGACCAAAAAATTACGGTTTTGGGTTGAATCCACACAATCACCTACAGCATGACAGACAAGACACAACTAAATGATTTAAAAACAATCAGTACTTTATTAAAATGCAGAATAAAAATGTATTAAAATCGGATTTAGACAAAACCACATGACAAAACATGACCACATTACACTACACAGAGTGGATCTGTGCACTTAAACCTGCAATTACGACATCATAACATTAATAAACAAGTAAAAAAGATTGAAGTTCCCCAAAAAAAAAAACAGGTCTCTAGAGTTTCCCGGCCTCTTTGAACTTGAGGAGCAGGGCATCATCGGCACGCAGTGGGAACGCCAGGCTACGGTTGTGATAGTAACTGGAATCTGCCTGCAAGTTCTGAATGACATCGGAAAGCAGGTGGGCTCTTTCCACTCCACTTCCTGGAGCGTTGTACTCCAGCGAGGTGAAATGGACGTGGAGGTGATAGTACGACGGTTGATAGTGGAAATAAACGCGCAGTTTGCTCGGAGGGACGCCGTACTGCCGCTGAATGGCGTCCTGTGGACATAGACAAGACTTGAATTTCAATTTGACGTACGCAGCCATGCTACACCTCACAAATGTACTTGGAAAAATCTGGCTGTTGTTTTTGGGGATTTTGAGATTGTGCTTTTGTGATATGCTGCAGGCTGGAATCAAACTGTTATCTTACACAGGATCACCACAGATCAACATCCGTAGTTTTTATTTTTTAAAGAAATAAATACTTTTATTCTGAAAGGAAGCATTAAATTGAATAAAACTGACAATAAATAATTTCACAATACTTGTGTTTTTTCTGCATTTTTGATCACATAAATGCCATCTTGGTGAACATAAAAGGCTTACCAACCCCGAACTATGTGGTAACCACTGCGCCACATACTTTTAAAAAGCAAGTACACATTTACATTTAATCAATTAAATGTTTGGCCGTTTTTGTCCAAAACGACTTGCAAGTGAGAACAATAGAAGCAATCTAATCAACAAGAGGGCAACAGAATGTAAGTCCTGTGCCCATTGAAAGGTGTTTTTTTTTTTTTTTTTTTTTAAATGGGTCTACATGTTCAGATTAACAGTGACATCTAGTGGACAACAGAATAACAGTTCCACTTTCTTCACTGTAAACGAAAATCATTTGTCGATGAATTTGACAGATGAATCTATAGCTCACCTCTCCTTTACTGCGAATGTTTGTGAGTAATGGCAGGTGCTCTGATGTAAGATCCCTCAAACTTTTAACATCCCTCCGGTGGACGATGGCAAGCAAATACAGGTCTTGTAGCTGGAGAGTTAAGGAAACAATCATTGATTTTCAATTGGCCTTTTATTCATGGATTCTCAAATATTCTGACACAGATTCATCGCAAATTCACCTGCTTTTGATCCCACTTGAAATCGGGCAACAAAAGAAATCCAGTAACAGGGTCTGGGTCCTCGAAAACAATCCGATCAGCCTCAGCTTTCTTCTCCAATATATTGTGGACCCACTGAAATTAAAAATGGAACATAGGCAGTGCAGTTATAAGCTGTATGTAATGTGTATATGTGTGTGTGTGAGTGTATAAGGAATAAGAGTGAAATGAAGGGTCAGAGGTCACTGAAGCCTCACCTGCACACTGAAGCTCTGGCTGCTGATGTACGGTAAGGTGAGGTTACGATAATCCTCCCCTGATTCTTCAACTAGTAAAAGCTCCTGATGTAAATACTTCTTAACATGCTTCTCTGTCGCAGGGCAAATCACTGTTGTTTTGATTTCTGGCACAAAAAAGTCATGGTCATAAATCAACCTTCAAATGGACTTTTGGTTTAACTTGTGATGATGTGGATTTTGTACATTGCATGTAATAGAGCCTTGGACTTTCAACAAGCAGTCATGCAAGTTTTTCAATAATTAAATTGAAGGAACTTGTCGTGAAGGTGATGGCAGCAGTGCTGGGTACAGTGATTCTGTGTTATAACAAAAAGGACAATTTGTGCATAAATACCAAATTAATTGGAAACGTGACTTACATTCAAAGGGAAAAGTGTCAAGTTTAATTCCACCAATTTTAACACTTTTTAAAAATGTATTATAGAGGGGATGTTAAAGTTCTTGCAAATTAAAAATTTCATTTATAAAAATTCTGAATTACATTTAAAGTTAGTTTTTAAAGCATTTTTCTTGTCTTAATCAATATTAAGACAGAAAAGTTCCTTATTGAAGAATCACATAAAATTAGATAAAAACAAAAATATAACAAATGGCAAGTGGATTTCTCAAATATTAAATGATAAACAGCATAAATATATATTTAACCAAAAATGTATGACCTTTTGATGGAAATAAATGTTGTGATGTAATTTCCATCAAAAGGTGCATCAGTTTTTGGTCAAGATCTTGTATTGACAATGCAAGAGTCCAGCACTCTGTAAAGTCTGAAAATATATATGTTAATTGAATAAAAAAGGTTTCTGACAGGGTTAAAAGCAGCACAATCTAATAAAACATGCTTCAATGAGAAAGAGTTTTGACAGAAAGAACATGTTGGTGGATCTTCTCCTAATATTAAAAACGTGTGTCGTCATCATGGCCTATTCTGCAACGGGCATAAACAATCTGGTCCCATCGGTTTGAGATTTGATAGAAACTTCTTCCAACATTGGGGCTGATTTCCTGAAGTTGGTTCATAGTATATAAATCCCCTTCTGTTTGCCATTTGGTATTAATATATGGACAAACAGAGGCTGGTGAAAACATCTAATCCTACCATTCAGGTGTGCTGGCGCCTGCAGCTGGTATGTGCTGTACACGTCATTCTTCATCTCCAGCTGGAGTTGACTGCTCTTCAGTAACTCAGACAGTGTGTCCTGTCTGATGGGAGTTTTCTCCAGGATCACAACAGCATCCTGATCCTTCACCTAGGAAACACAACATATGTCAAGGATTTCAAGTCATTTAAACATGTATTCCAACTAACTTACCTAGTGAACATTTCTTTGCTAGCAGGTAACCCTATAAGTACTATTCCTAGTTATACTAGTCGGTTTTAAATTAATTCTAGCAATCATTCCGACTAGTTAGATATAACACTTTAAAAAATAAAGTTATCAATCCATAAAATATACATTTTAGGACTATGAGCATTTGGCTTAGTGTTTATAAATACGTTCTAACATTTAACAAATAACTACTAGAAAAGTACCTTAGAAATAAATACTGTTACCCAGTAACGTTACTAGTAAATCTGTAATTAGTAACAGATAAGTAAAAAGATTAGTTAGTGATTTCTAATGGTAACGTTAGTTAGTTATTTCCCAGAGTGTTTTCTCGTCTCTCTCCTGCACACACCTTCCCATGAATGAAGATGTTCTTCTCCCGCGAACATTCACGCAGAATGCGGGTGATTTCAAAGTCCGAGACCGGGCTGTCGGATGATCGTTCTCCCGCGTCTCCGCGTTCATTGACCGCGTCTGTTTTAAGTCTTTTAGCAGCTCCGTCGTTCTCGCTTTCCGCCATTATTAACCCGCTGGAAATCAACCAATCAAGATTCACTGTGGGAAACACACGGAAAAAATAAACCTCTGCGCATGTCCCACCGACCGCATCCTGATTGGTTAGCATGGACGTGCCTTGGCTTGTAAACAGTCTCTGATTGGCTGATCTTTTGAGGCACGTGCTGCTGAATTTTTACATCTTTTGTAACATCAAGAAAGCTGTTACAAAACGCCAGCGAGACTTCACGTAACCTGAAAACGCGTAAGTACTGATGTTTTTTATAGGTTAAAATAGCTATAGACTAGTTAGTTTAGTTATACTGCACAATTGACTCAGAATGTGTGATTGTATTTGGTTGCAGAGACTTTAAACACAACCGGAGGAAAGAAAATGCTTGTTGCAAAATAGTAATACTCTGTGTCTGTGTAACTTACTGGCAAAGTTTTGAATCAGATCGATTGCATACTAATAATATTAACAACAACAATAATAGTAGTAGTAATACTAATAATGTCAAGGTACATTAGAGTCAGAAATTAATTTCATTGTGTCTAAAACTACATTTTGATTTCTAATAAGCTATCAGACTCATGTTGCAATACTGAATACTGTTTCCACTCAAAAATTTAGCAGCACAATAGTTTTAAACATTGATAATAATTATAAATGTTTCTTGAGCAAATAAGCGTATTATAATGATTTCTGAAGGATTATGTGACACTGAAGACTGGAGTAATGATGATGAAAATTCTGCTTTACCATCACAGAATAATAAATTACATTTAATGTATATATTTGAAACGATATGTATTGTAAAACGGGATATACAAATAAGCGTGAATGGAATTGAAAAATATAGTACAATTGAAAGCGCAACTATTAGAGCTACAAGACTTATGTTGCGGTACTGAATATTCAACTAATGAAATGCCTTTAGCAATATTAATATACAGTTGAAATCTCATTTTAAGTGAAGTATGCTTTCAATAGAAAATGGCAGTTCAGACAAAAAGTGAAATGAGCTCAAAGTGAGAGCCAGAAATGAAAGATACTGATTTGAGGTAGACATGGATTTGATCAGATTTTTGTTTATATATATATTATAAAAAGTTCATTTCCATTCAAACCTCTTAATTTCATTTTAAAACAATTAAACAAAAAAAAAAGAGAGAAAAGGGGGAAATTAACAAAATATCAAGCAAAAAATACAAAACAGAAATTATTAATATTATGAAAATATTTCTATTGAAGTCCATTTTAAAACCAACATTTGAAAAACATTATAGAACACATTTGTGTAAATGGACTTTTGTGTAAAAAACAACAACTATTTATACCAGTTTCTACAGTGTCCTTTTGACTACGCGTGCCGAACACGACCATGAGCCAAAACTCCATTCACTGGTTCCGCAAAGGACTGCGTCTACATGATAACCCTGCTCTGATCGCTGCCCTGAAAGACTGTAGACACATCTACCCCCTGTTCCTGCTGGACCCCTGGTACTCCACTAACACTCACATCGGCATCAATCAATGGAGATTTCTGCTGGAAGCTCTCAAAGACCTGGACTCCAGTCTGAAGAAACTCAACTCCAGGTGGGGAGGGGGAAAAACTATTCTAAGACAAACTAAAGATGGGGTGGAGGTTTGAGCTAAGGGTCAAATGTGGACAAATATGTTTTTCTCAAGCATGTTTTGTGTAATTTCTTGTTCCTCTAGGCTGTTTGTTGTCAGTGGGCCGCCCACAGAGGTCCTTCCAAAGCTCTTTGAGAAATGGAAGATCACTCGGTTGACTTTTGAGGTTGATACGGAGCCGTACAGTCAGAGCAGAGACAAGGAAGTCATGAAGTTGGCCAAGGAATATGGCGTGGAAGCTATTCCAAAGATTTCTCACACTCTCCACAACATTGACAGGTAATGCGTCATAATTTGTAAATCATATTATGATAAAGATTTGCACAGAAACACTCACCTGCTTTTTCATACAGAATTATCAACGAGAACAACGGCCAGACTCCTCTGACTTACGTTCGCTTCCAAAGTGTGCTGAAAGCCATCGGACCCCCTAAAAAACCTGTTCCTGCTCCAACCAAAGAGGACATGAAAGGTATCCGCCCCGGACAGCATACTGAATGAGATTCGATTGTTGCTGGTTTTCTCTCCTTCATTATGCCTCTTTCTCTGGAAGGTGTGTCCACTCCATTTTCTGAGGACCATGAAGAGAAGTTTGGAATTCCAACGCTTGAAGATCTTGGATTGGATACATCATCCCTAGGACCAGATCTGTTCCCGGGGGGTGAACAGGAAGCTCTGCGCAGACTGGATGAGCACATGCAGAGAACGGTACATGCCCCAACACCTTTCAGTGCATATTACCGAAATCACGTTCTGTCTTTTGAATTTACTTCACAACCGTTAAAAAAAAAACGTTCTATATACTATGAATATGGGTAGTACGAATGAAATTCGGATGTACTACATCTGCCATGTTGTTACTGTCATGTGACCTACCAGCGTCAGTTACGCCGCTTAACTGCCATTCATAAATCCTCTCCCGTGGCCTCATGGGATAGTAAAGTGTCCAGTGAATGCGCACTTCAGAATCTCAGTCAAAATAGCAGGTCATCCGCGGACTTTTCGCCTCGTTTTTCAAATATTCGGATACTACTCTTCTTCTTTTTTTTTTGCATAATATATAGTAGGGAAATATTCGATTTCAGAACCACGTCCAGACTATGAAACTTAGAAAAGTCAGACATAAAAAATAATGAATAGTACTCATTTCTTTAACACCTAACTATAAATTTGACCTTAAGATAAAATATGTAAATATATATATATATATATGTGTGTGTGTTTGTGTGTGTATAATATACTAATAATATATATTTATAAATGATATTTAAAAAAAAAAATAGTACAAAAACTTTTTATAGTATAAATCAATAAGATTTTAATATTGTTAGAATAGGCTTCATATGATACATAAAAATGCATATACATATTAGTTCCCACTCTAAATGTCTTGGTAAAATTCAATTTCAATTTTTAATTAATTTAATTTAATAATTAAAGTTCATTTTAATTGTGTGCTGTATCATATTTTATACAAATATTTTCAATCAATAAAATTAAATCTTAAGCATAAGTATCTTTAATCAAGCAAAATAATCGATTTGAAATATCAATAACAATATAATCTTGCCATATGTTTTTTTGTTTTGTTTTTTGTCTTTTTGCAGTGGTGGGTGTGCAAGTTTGAAAAACCACAGACGTCCCCCAACGCCTTGATCCCCAGCACCACTGTCCTGAGCCCCTATGTCCGGTTCGGCTGCTTGTCTGCGCGCACCTTCTGGTGGAGGCTCACAGACGTGTACAGAGGGGTACGTCAGGTGTCTCGCGCATGACCTGAGCCGCTAGCAGTTGTTTAACAGTTCCCCTAACAGATTGTGATGTGTCTCTTGCAGAAGAAGCACTCTGAACCTCCGGTTTCCCTGCATGGTCAGCTGCTGTGGAGAGAATTTTTCTACACGACTGGCGTCGGGATCCCAAACTTCAACAGAATGGAAGGAAACCCTCACTGTGTGCAGGTGGACTGGGATAACAATCCTGAGCACCTCGCTGCATGGAGAGAGGTAAAGTGAAGCTGTTGTCCTTTTTTGATTGTATTAAAATGTATGCATTGTAAGTAGTATTATTGTAATGTATTAAAAACTTAATTATATAGTGGTGCACCAGTATTTTAGCAACCAATAATATTTGGCTGAAAATTAATTTGTGGTTTCAGCCGAAAAAGTTTTAAAAAGGACGAAATCACTAACGGAAACCACGTGTTTTGACATGTCTATTCCATGCACAGTCACACAGTGTGGATAAGCTACAACAGGTAAACATGTCAGCCGACATGTTTGGGTTGACAAAATCATTTTGATGGACTGTATTCAGTTGATATGTGAACAAATCTTTAATAAACATTACCATCCAATAATTGCAATGAGCTTTGTACTATAAAAGTTGGCTAAAAAGAAACTCTAAAGATATTTTGCTAACAATATTCACTATATTACATTTATCATTCTATTTTTACTTAACCTGTTAGTGACGTCTTGACACAGATTAATTCAAACATACATTAAACAATCATGAATACAAGTTCGAAACTGTTAAAACTGTTTAAATTTCAACAAATAATATTAAGCCTATATTAAAACTGCCTTGTGAGCGAAAACAAATTTTACTTACAGCTCTGATTTTATTTGAGTGTTTATTTGATTAATTAATTGATTATTAATCAATCATTTCAGTTTCGGTAAAAAATAATTTTCGGTTGATGTTTACTGAAGACGTGCATGTGTGATTTCAGGCTCGGACCGGTTTCCCGTTCATTGATGCCATCATGACACAGTTACGTCAGGAGGGCTGGATCCATCATCTGGCCCGGCATGCGGTCGCCTGTTTCCTGACCCGAGGAGACTTGTGGATAAGCTGGGAGGAGGGCCAAAAGGTTTGAGGACCAGCTATAGTATAGGACAATACAGATAGATGAGATATATAATCATATAAACCTGCTGTGTGTCTGCTCACTGTCATCCGAAGGTGTTTGAGGAGTTGCTGCTGGATGCTGATTGGTCGTTAAATGCAGCAAACTGGCAGTGGCTCTCAGCCAGCGCGTTCTTCCATCAGTACTTCAGGGTTTACTCTCCCATCGCCTTTGGCAAGAAAACCGACAAAAATGGGGATTACATCAAGTTCGGTTTCTTTTTTACATTCTGTTCTGTTTTAAAAGTATCCGTGAAACAACTACTTACTAAATACTAACTCAACTCTCCTCACTTCTACCAGGAAATACCTTCCGCTGCTGAAGAAATTCCCTGCTGAGTACATATATGAACCCTGGAAAGCTCCTCGGAGCATTCAGGAGAGAGCAGGGTGCATTGTGGGAAAAGATTACCCTCGTCCTATTGTGGAGCATGAAGTTGTCCATAAAAAGAATATTCAGAGAATGAAAGCAGCATATGCAAAGCGCTCTCCAGAGGACAAACCTATCACTAAAGGTAATTATTTAGACCTAAAATATTGATATTATTCACATATATATTATCTTCTGATGAGTTTCTTGACTCAAATAGACACTTTTGTCTGAGTTTGATTCTTGTTTTCTCTGTCCAGGTGTGAAACGCAAAGTGACACCTATCAATGACATGCTTGAGAAGAAGGCAAAGAGATAAAGCTGGACTCTCTCATCCTGAATATTGATATACTGTGTTCCTCTATGGGTCAATTATGGTTCTTTATACTCTTTATAACTTTGATACATATGTGATGCAAAATTTTAAAAGATTGTTTAGCTGTCATGGTTCTTATACTAAAGAAATAGTTTTGCATGCTGTAAATGTGCACTTTAAATACAAAGTGTTAATGTTTCAGATTTTCTGCAAAGTGTTTTTTTTTTATTCTGTATTAATTTCATACATACACATATGTACACACACTTTAAAGAAAAGCAGAAAATGGCATTTATATAATGCCATTCTATATATATATATATATATATATGTGTGTGTGTGTGTGTGTGTGTGTGTATATTATGGTTCATATAATTCAGATTTTTTTTACAAAATAAAATTATGCTACAATAAAAACATCACATTTTTCTTTCACAATATTCACGTGTATTCAAATCCATATTAACAGACATTTAAAAATTTACAGATTTATAAAATTCAGTCCATGAAGGCTGGTTTACATTTAAGGACAAACTTTTAAAGTTTATGATTATTTTTGGTATTCATTTCTGAAACAGTGTGACTAAGACAAATCCAAGAAAATAATAAAAAATAAGATATTTCATGATCTATATCATATGCATATTTAAATATATGCAATTACATAATAACAAATGAATTCCCTGATCTCTACCATAAGTCATTTCAAATATTTCTTGAGCAGCATGTTATGTTGAAACCACAGCAGCCTTTATAACTCCTAATTTGAGTTTTCTTACAATGTTTTGTTACCAAACTGAACTCATCCTCCTGAAAAATCGTTGAGAGTTCCGTCTGAACTATGATGTGCTTCTTGCAACGTTCATATTAAATGGCTCCATCCTGAGGAAACGGTCCATGTTTTTGTGCTCTTCGGTCTTCACACAATGTTGTTCTCCAGCATGGGCTCCCGCAGGAAGATCCGTTTAAGGTCAAAAGCACTGAGGTTGACGGTCTTATAGCCCCCGTCCAGAATAAGCTCAGCCACGGCGAGTCCGACCGCGGGAGACTGCTGTAGTCCGTGACCGCTGAAGCCCGTGGCAAAGTACATGTTGGGCACTAGAGGGTGCAGTCCTACAATACCATTCTGGTCAAAGGTGTTGTAGTCGTAAAATCCAGCCCACGCGCTTGAAACCTGACAGATAAAGCAAAGTGCTTAATTTAGAAAAAAACTAAGAGGTAGAAATTACCTACACTTTCTAGTACGCACACACAGTTCTAAGCCATATACTGCACTTTACCATCTTAAAAGCATCAGAAACTGCTAAATTAGTCCCAAGACATAGAAAGCTGTAGAAAAATTTCTCTTCACGAAATGGATAACATGAATAACAATTCTATATTACGACTTTCACCTTCAGTTGTTCAAATGCAGGAATACGATTGGCCAGATGATGCCAGACCTTCTCTTGAAAAAACTTGTCGTCCACATCAAGGTTACTGATATCTGGTTCTTCTGTCTGCAAAAGGCAAAAGTAATATATGAATGAATGAACAAATGCATGCAGACTATGAAAGTAATACTTTTGAGTTCAGATCAAAACATGCTTATACCTCCTCTGGTGACATTCCCGTGAGGTAATTTCCTCCCAGTCCCTCTCGCCTACAGTAAACCCCTGAATAGTCAATCAGAAATGGAGTATCCAACCCTGGTCCATCAGGGCAATGCACCACATAAACAAACCTGTGAGAGATACCAATGATGCAAGTCAGTGAGACTCCACCATTATAGCATTAATGTCATTTTAATTGTTTGGAGAATGGATCGATGAATGGATTCAATTAATTAATTGCTTAAATCGTTTAATTAATATATTACTACATTAAAAATATATAGTCTATAGTTTTTAACATAGTCTTATGTAATATTTTTATTAAATACTAATGAAATGTACTTATAAATAATATTTAATTAAATATTAATAAGTTTTAATCATCATTTTACAATATTTAGCACTGCTCAATGTATACTACAATTAAATAATATTTATTTTTATTGATAATATAAAACTAATGATAAAACATATTAATACAATATAATATAATACAAATTATTTCAACAGTTGTTTTAGATTAGAATATTTAGCACTGCTCATTCATGTAAATTAAAATTAGTTTTATTGAATACTAATGATAATTATAATATGATATAATTAGTGCTGTCAAATCATGATTAATCATTTAACATAAAAGTTTTTGTTTATATATGTGTGTGTATATATATATATATATATATATATATATATATATATATATATATATATATATATATATTGGGGCTGTCAAAAGATTAATCGCGATTAATCGCATCCAAAATAAAAGTTTGTGTTTACATAATTTTTTTAATATATAAATAACACATTTTTCTTAAATATATACATGCATGTGTGTGTATTTATATATACAAATTTAATTATACACCGTACACACACATATATTATTAAAAACAAACTTTTATTTTGGATGCGATTAATCGCGATTAATCTTTTGACAGCCCTAATATATATATATATATATAAATATATATATATATATATATATATATATATATATATATATATATATATATATATATATATATATATATATATATATAAATAAAATATCTTTCAACAGTTATTTTAGAATATTTAGCACTGCTAAATTAAATTACAATTCAATATTTTTTTAGTGTGTGAAAACAAATTATATTTAATTAATTATAATATTTAAATAATAATATAATATAAAAATATTCTTTATTTTAGAGTGTATGCCACTGCTTATTCATCCAAGTAGGTAAGAAACCATTGCAAATTACCATATAAATACTTCACAAGAAAAATTCAAAAATGTGAACAAACATGAGTCTTAACCTCTTTCTGGGCTCCACAGGAAACGGAATACCAGATATGGATTCTTTCGGTCCTAATCCGATGCCTAGCATGGCGGCGATCTTCCCTGAGTTTGCACCGGCTGCATTTACCACAACGGCACTCTCCACGGGCTGATACTCCAGACTGTTGGGCATCTGCACCTAAAACCACATCACTTCTATCTGTAATGCTATCAGTGCACTTAAACTTTAGAGCATCTATTTGAAGACGATGAAAACGAGCGTGTTAATCTGAAATGTAGCATAAAAACTTACATTGACATATTTTATCCTTTTGACATCAACAAAGTCTCCATCTGCGATTTCAGCCACATTTGAAGAGCATCTAAAACCTGAAAATCACATTCAAAAGAATCACCACAAGCTTCCTTTTGAAAGAATTTTTTTTTTTACAAGCAAACCTCTAAAAAAAAAAAAAAAAAAAGCAAATGTAAGAAATCCTGCAGTTTTATTTTGACAAAAATTTTAATTGTGAATCCTGACCTGTGACCTCTCCAAAGCACTGATAGACTCCCATAGACATGGCCTTACGTCTGAAAGCGTTAAGGAGAGACCAGGGATCAAACCAGCCCTCGTTCTCTAGTCCTAGGTGAGGAATAAATACGTTACTCAGTAACGCAGCTCACATGTGAGATGTATCAAAGATTGGAAAACATTCACCAACCAAGAGAGGCCAGAGCGACGCCCTCTGTGTTTATCCAGGGGAATCGCTCCTTCAGCTGGGACGGTGACAGGAGGGCGACCTTCGCACCAGCGTGTCTATGAATGAATCTTAGTTTTATTAATCTTTAACTTTGTATTGTGAGTCTGTTTATCAGATGATAGGAAAGGTTGAGTTAACACAAAGTAATTTCGATATCCGGATATTAAATCGCTGATTCAACTTGTCACCTTTGAGTGCGGTAGTTTTCCTCCATAATATGAGCTGATTTCTCGCTGGCGAGAAAGAGATATCCTGAATGATTAAACTGCAGATCAACGGGGTCTTCATTTACCACCCAGAGATGATTCTGTGGCATTTCGGCAGAACAGAAATACAAATTTACAAACACTTATCAGTATTCTCAAACTCTAAACCAGCACAAGTGATCCTGCTGAACACTTAAGCACATGTAGAAACATTTACAACAAAATATTTATTTAAAGTCTCCAGAAATACTAATACCTAGTCTTCATGTAACAATTTCTGTATGTTACAGTGCATTTTGTAACAAGAATAGTGTTTCAGGAAGCTTTTAAAGGAGAACTCCGGTCAATTTTAACATTGAGCTCATTTTTTTGTAAATTTGGAGTGCTGTAAGTACAGAGAACAACGACAAAAATCGGTGTTGCCTACACCGTGTTATCCTCTTTTTAAAATTTGCACCCTGTTGACTTCAATGGGGCAAGTTTTAAACCTGCTTTTAGCCTCTTAACATCCTTGATGTGTCATTACAAGTGCACAGCCATGTGAGTGATTCCTTCAGAGTGAATGCGGGTGAATCTGACTGCAGTAGATGTGAAAGATATGAATAAAAATGATATTTATTTAGCCAGCGCACATACCTGTATTTACATCCTGTTTTCGGTCAAAGTCAATAGTAATCGATTGTCGAGTTCACGCGCATTGGTTTAGTACCTATGATCATGCGCGTGAACTCGACAATCGATTACTATGGACTTCGACTGAAAACAGGACGTAAATACAGGTATGTGCGCTGGTTGAAATAACATCATTTTTATTCATATCTTTCACATCTACTGCAGTCAGATTCACCCGCGATCACTCTGAAGGAATCACTCACATGACCTGTGCACTTGTAATGACACATCAAGGATATTAAGAGGCTAAAAGCAGGTTTAAAACTTGCCCCATTGAAGTCAACAGGGTGCAAATTTTAAAAAGAGGATAACACGGTGTAGGCAACACCGATTTTTGTCGTTGTTCTCTGTACTGACAGCACTCCAAATGTACAAAAAAATGAGCTCAATGTTAAAATTGACCGGAGTTCTCCTTTAACAGTGCAATATAAAAGGTTTTACATTAATGTTCTTCAGGAAATCAGCCGAAGTCATTGACAGCTGGATGTTTTCTTTCAGGGAGAACTGCTGGCGAATTCCACCACATGACAGCACAGTCGACGCCTGAGAATACTGCATATAGAATTGTACGATGAACAACAAAAAAGAGTCACACACACACAAATATATAACTCTAATTCTGAAAGCAATCACATCATTACCAGATGGCACAAGCTGATTGGCTCTGCTGATCCTAGATCCAATAGAATTGCTTGTTCATATTCAGAATTTAAATAGTCTGGTTCAGTGTTTGCTGTTACGCTAGTACTGCAGCGCATTATCAGAGTTCCCCTGAAACCCTCCACCTCCCCCAGCTCCACCTGCCTAGATATTATACGAGATTCACGTCTGTATTTTATGCAGCAGCAGCATATCTTACATGCTCACAGCAAAGTGTCTGTGTATCTATTAGCAGTAGCAAGTGTGTGTGTGGTTTTTTTTTTGGTGTCATGATTTTAATATATGCCAGTTCACCCAAAAAAAAAAAACATTACTGTAATTGCATCATCATTTACTCACTTTTATGTTTTCATGTTTAATTCACAAGAGAGAAAAACTTCCACATGAGTAAGAGAGGCTTTACACAGAGCGGATGGGATTGTTCCCAGACAGACTCAAATCCCTAGCCGATTACAATTCTTTAATTCAGTTTCGTTTGAATTGAAGGGGTTGCATTGTAAATCTAATTTGGTTTCGTTGTATAAATAATTGATGATGCAGGGAAAAAGGATCATAATCAAATATATGTTCTTGAATATATTTAATTTAAAACTTCTGTGCATTTTATGAACTGAGGGTTGTGTTACCATAGTGATATTTATCCAAGTTACGATCATTTTGCTTATTTCACTCTGATATTCATCATCAGACCTTTCTCAGAGTAAACCTAGATTGAATATTTCAAATCGAATTAAATGAATATAGATGTCCACTTGTAACTATTAGATTAAATTTCATTCTGTTTTCCCTAGACATGAATATGAGCCAATGTCTGAAGCGCTACACAAGAAAGAAAATCTACGTGCTTGACCGTCATGAGGTAATTTTTTTCTTTTTTGAGGGTGAACTTTTAAAAGACCTGATTATTAACATCCCACAGTATATAGCCGATTCTGTCTCGAAACCTTTGTAGAATCAAAAACATGCTCACTAGTTTTTGAGACATGCTCCAAAGTGCCCTTGGATAAACTCACAGTAGGGTCTTTCTCCACCACCAGCACTCTCAGTCCGTCCCTCACTCTCTCCTTCCTCTTCAGCCAGTATGCGATGGACCATCCCACGACTCCCCCTCCTACAATCACCACATCGGCCCTCTCAGGAGGCAGGCCAGGGGTCAACTCAAACGGGCTCCAGTCACTGCCGGGCATCGCCGCGGCCACTTTCTCCCGAAATGCCCGGAACTGAGCTTCCAGGTCTGCAACGAGTTACATATGACAGATAACCTAAACGTTTTCTGAGTATATGTTTTATTGGCTGGAGACAGAGGTTACATCATTACCAACAAGTCTACAAACCATACTGTGTTTGTAATATTGTTAGATAAGGTGGCGGAATTTTTATGTTAATGTAATGCTGGTTTGTGGTAAATTTCTCCTTCATACATGTAAATGTATGAAGAAAAAACTTATTTATATTTGGTAATTATCTTCTATCCCAAAAATGCGAGAGAGAAATATACGAACAAACTGACTAGGATTATTTAGGAATTAAATGGTAATAGAGAATTTAAAAAAAAAAAAAAAAAAAAAAGATTCTTTTTATTACTGTTTTGCATTAGTCTGAATATTATTTTTATACAGGAGGCGAATTTACAAATCCTACTATAGTGAACGCCAGACTTATGAATATTAATTAGGCACCGTTACGTCCGCCCTCACTGATTTACTGAGAGGAAAGAGGTAGTTAGGCAGTTGGCCAATCAATGGACGAATGACTACTGCGAGCCAGCCTTGGCTCATGAATGTTGATTAGATTACGTGACTGGACGCTCCGAGGAAGTATACCAAGCAACGCCACTTACGCCAGTATGACCAAATTAATATTAATAAGATAACCGTTTGCATACTAGGATTAGAAAGACGAGAATGTATGGAGGGCACGCGTGAATTAAATGTCGCTCTGCAGGGTTTAACGCCATACCGGTATAAATACATGCAGTATATTAAGTGGATCAACTCACCTTTATTAAAGTCCTTTTCAGCTCTCCTGCTGCTTTTAAAACTCCGACAGGGCGCTTTCGGAGCTCTGAAAGCCGGGACGGAGGCGAACAACTTGCGCCACATTGCAATTGTCGTCAGACTGTTGTCTTTATTGAGGAAAATAACTCCAATCACCTTCCCACACTGACACGCCGCTCACAGTGGAGCGTAAAGACATTTGGCCATGTGAGCATGCTCACAATGACGCCACAGCAAGACCAGCCCACATGGTTTCATGAGTGGCCAGTAGGGGGGGTGTCACAAGCTGCTAAAATAATTTCTCCCTTATATTGTGTGTGATTGATGTTTTTTTAATTTTCCCAGCAGTTATATGAACTATAAACATATGAAACTCAGAGTTGCATTTTAATTATTATAATTTTAAGATTATTTTTAATGTATGTATGGGGGAAAGATCCGTTAAATTTCAATGCATTAAAATGGACTGCTTGGTTCTCAGACCAACAAATCTTGGTGTAAGCATATTGGGGGTGTGATATTGATTGGGGCAAACTTGGGCGTGCATGTTATTTTATTGGTTAAAAAGAAAGACACTGATCAATTTTCTCCCAGTCACTCCTTTATTCACCCATTTAAAGACAAATCAAACCGTTATCTGGCCAGTTGATTGCAGAAATGACTTCTGAACATTTTTAAACATTTATCCCTCACCTTTTCAGGTGATCATTTGACACCTTTCTGCCCCGAGTACAGACAAAACATCATATTTGAAGATCAAATTTAAAAAACAAACCAAGAAAAAAAAGGTATGAAAAGAAAATCTCTTTCAGCAATTACAACAAAAGTATAAAAAAGTTTTCACGCTTTCTCCTCAGATCGTTGGAAGGGGGGCAGCAGACGTTCAGTGCTGTGTGTTCGAGAGAGGGGGGTGGGATTTTGAGTTTTACGTTCTTGAGAGGCCACGGTTGTCAAGGTCTTTGACCTATGGAGGCAAAGCAGGAGATCATCATTGGAAGTTAGGATGGTTTGAAAGGACAACAACGGTTAAAGATGCACAAGTGAGTTCAAGTTTACCTTGTATATCCTGACAAGCCAGTGCTCTGTAGTATAGGCTTCCTCCAGCACATCCAGCTCAAAGTCCTTGTTGCCAATCTCAGCGTTACGAACTCTGTCGTAACCAGGAGGACGCTCTGAAATGAAAGGTAAACATAGTTCTAATCGTCCAAAACTTCTTCGATTTTTTTGTTAAAACCATGAATTAAAGTTAACACGAAACAGCACTTGCAACATAATGTACTTCTGTAATGTCACTTATTCGTAAGTGAAAATATTATTTTATAGAATTATATTATAATAATAAAATAACATAAAATAATAAAAATATTCAATATAATAGGAAATATGAATCAATAAGAAAATAATATATCTCATTATATATAAAATAATATTAAACAAATTTATGTTAAATAAAATAATATTAAGAAATATTAAAACGAATATACAATTAAAATAGTTAAATAAAATATTGATCAATATGAAAATTAGAAAACAATATTATTGTAATCAAAACAATAAAATACTCAAAACAATATTAAATACCAATATAATCATTATATTTAATAAAATAACACTTAATGATAGTAAAATATTAATAACACCTATTCATAACATATCTATTCTGTATATATTTATTTTTTCCCAACAAGACAAAACGTAAGGCAGGATCATTAAAAGTGGGCGTCACGATGTTAACTGGAAAAACATCAAACAGAGCAAATATTGTAAGTAGCTGAACAAGTAGATACTCACTGGCTTCAGTGTAGACCTGGCCGAAGCGATAGTAGCACATCTTGTACATGAGACAGTTGAGCAGGACGGGGGACCCTTCGCGGTCCACACGGAACTCTCCGGTGGGCGTGTAGTAGTCGTGTTCCTTTATGTGCTTCCCTGTGTCCGTGCTGCCCCCGATACGGACCATCCACAGGAACTTATTGATGTCTAAAAGAAATTCATGTAAACTTGTTAAAATACATGTTATTCAGGTTTCATCCAATCCAGATATTACAACTCAAACATTAAGGACCACAAAGCTGCTTCGATGGTTCAAAATTAAAGCCCGTACCATCAGATGAATATCCCGTCAATCCACCAAAGATCACCAGGACGTAGCTAACATCCAGTTCTCTCATAATCTCATAGGCTTTCTCCTCTGTGGAGGCCATAGCCTGCAAAGATATTTAGAAAAAAATGTTTTATAAAAATGCCTCAAATATATTTAATCCACTATATATCTCATTATAAAAATTGTATACAGCAAAACTATATTCCTTAATCACCTGACCAACTCTGGAGATGTGAGTGTTATTCCAAGTGTTGTTGTCAACTAGAATCGTTCGATTGGCCATCGCTGTTATTTGATACCCATAATCCCACCACGACATGACTTTAGCATCCTGTACACAAACAAAAGCAATGTGAGATTATCAAAACTGTTCGGAATCAAAAGAAGCAGGAAGTTTATGATGGCCAATGGATTGATGGATCCCACCGACCTCCGGTGTGTTGTGTCTGAGCCAGTAATAAGCCTCTCTGAAGTCGTCGAAGATGATGCGACTGCCGTCACCACCGCGAGCGGAGAGCACAATGGAGGGGGAGGAGTAAGCCTCGCTGGTCACCCAGGTGGAGTGGAAAGTGTATGTGATGAGGAAGAACGCCATGACCAGAATCATCCCACTCGCCACCTACGGACCAATCAGAGCAGAGCATCACTGAGTGAACCAATGACACAAGCAAAACTGAGAAAGATTAAACAGAGCATTGATCGTACCTCATTCTTGATTGGGTAAGTGGAGTCCTGCTGCTTCTTGGATTTCTTGTCCGGTCGGCTGACATCCAGGTTTTTCATGTAGGTGGTGAGGACCTGAGAAACGCCAATGCCAGACAGGATGCACATGACGGGGGCCAGGACCAACATGAGACGCACCTGAGCAGAACAGATAAAACTAGGGTCAGAGCTTCCACTGTGAAGAGAGAAACACCAATAAACCAACTTCTAATCAAAATAAAGTAAAAGTGTCTTACCATGACAGCTGAGAAGTACATGCTGGTGACGCCGTACATGATGATGAAAATTGTGGCATCAGAGAGGTTGTTAAAGCAGTAATAAAGGCCAACTGGAGAAACAAGAGATGACAGATTTAACACATCTGATGCAGTGTTATTTTAATATTTTATTTTATTCTTTATTAGAAACAGCATGTTCCAGTGGATATAATGGCCTGTTCACACCAAGACCGATAACTATAAAGGCAACTATATTTGAGTCCACACCAGCAAACAACATCATTCTGTTTATTCTAAACATGTGCTGCAGTTTTGTCATCTGCAGTTTTAAATGCTCAAGTGCTTTAAAGCAGGATGGATTCTGATTGGCTGTCAATGTTTTTATCATTCATCAGCTGGAGAAAATATAATTCCAATGATATTGCTTCTCTGTGCAGTTGCGTTATATATGTGATGTAGACTATTCTTCTATATTAAGAACGATTTTTAGGACTATATCTTCTTTATTGTTATAGTTATGGTCCTCGGTGTGAACAGGCCTTAAGACATACATTTAAAAGTGGCAACAGGGGTGCAAATACAAGAGACAGTAAGCAGAAATTGTAATTTTTTATATAAAATTAAATTTGAAAATAGATAAGTAAATACATTTTTAAATCAAGCACAGAGGAGGAAACAATAACACGCCAGGTTTATAGATATGTGTGTGATTGTATGCATATTTCTGCTCTCTCTTATGTGATTTGTTAGACATTGTTGTGTTATATTCTTACATTAATTTTAAAATTTTTTAGTTAACATTGAAAACACTGATCCGATGAATCCATATTAGATATGGAATAACGAATGTATCGATTGCATAGTTACACCACCAGGTGTTGACAGGTGACTTAAAAATGTATTTGTCATTGAATCGTTCATTCAAGAGATTTGTTCAAAAACACTGATTCAACCAGTAATGAAAAAAGTAAAGTATTTATGAGCAAGTAATTGAATCAAACCCAGGGTTTTTTTTAATAATTCAGATTAATAAAACATTTTAAATAGACTGCAGCAATTTACATTTTGTCAGAACTTCCAGTAAATTACGTTATTTTGTTTAGAATCGTGATGTCTGTACGGAATTAAAAAAATGTGATTCTCAATTTATCCAGAATCGTGCAGATCTAATCTACGGAGCCTCTCTAAAGGGACATGGTAAAGAAAAAATAATTAGATATGAGAAAAAATAATAAGTCAATGCTTTTGCGTTCCCCAGAGAAACGTGTTCATCGCAAAAACGTTTGTGTTCTTTGCGAGTGAACACAAAGTTTCTCAGGGGAACGCAAAAAAGTTACTCATTTAAAAAAGAAACTCAGGAAGGTGCTGTACCTGGAAACATGAAGACCAGAAGCTGCAGGTCAAAGTAGTAAGAGGACCAGGTGGTGGGCTGGTGCTCAGACACAGAGGCGATGATGGGGATGTTGTTCTTGGCGTATGAAGGATCCAGCAGAGAGTAAAAACGGCCAGTCCAAGGTGAGATTGTCCCTAACATAAGCCAATACAAAAACAAACTATTTAAAAATAATATTTAAATGACCAAAAAAAAAAACATTTCATTATTATTAAATTCAAAAATGTAATATTTTTTTTTAATTACCTGTCAGCATGAGCACACCACCTGCAGAGAGCAGGATGATACCGACCAGCGAAATGACACTCTTGAACAACACTTCAAACTGTTGCGTGTTCAGCTTGCTCCGGAGGTAATCCACAAAAGCGTGAATCTGACACAGGCCAAACACTCCGAATGCAGCCATGTGTTCAGAGGACTGGACAGGCTACAGGAAGAGCAGGAGAGATTACTTATCTATTTGGAAGTTTATAGTGATAGCAATTCCTCGAAGCTGATATTCAGCTCCTCACCTGGAATCCAACAAAAGAGATCTGCATGGAGAGGACGGTGCCCAGGCAGTAGACTGTGCAATACGCCACATAGATGCGATGAGAGAAACGGCCGGTCAGCATCAACACCAGCACGTGCAGCGGAATGAGGTTGATCAGAAACACGTAACCACCCCAGGAGGACACCTGATGCCAACACACAAAGGTGTTGTTAATGAAATCACTTGTTTTGTGAATTTAAATAAAATGATGATTCAACTGAAAACATACATTAAATTATCTGCTCTAAAACAACCCCAATTCAAAGCGACAATGGGTCTGAAATTTGGCTCACCATGTAAAAATAAGCCAGCGCACACATGGATGACCAGTAAACGGAGCCCGTCTTCACTGCTTTGATCCACATGTAGTACGTCAGCAGCATGCAGAAAATGGCGATTCCTATATATCCCAAAGGAAACAAAATTATATATGTTATATATACAGGGTTCCCACACCTTGGTTTATTTCAAATTCAAGGACTTTCCAGATCCAATACCCTCAAATTAAAGGACTTAATGTGGGGGGACACATTTCAAGTGAGAGTAAGGTTACATTGTGTTACCTTGTAAGATATATTGTTAGTTTTGTACAACACAAAGTACCTCACGTGTGAAACACTTAACGTAACGCGTAATTGCGCGCAACTAACGTAAATCAAGCAAGCTAGTATACATAGCTAGTATGGGACACGCAAGCTAGTATAGGCCACGAAGTGTTGGCGAAATAACACATTAGCGGACCGGAGGGAATAACATGAAATTTTTTCCAGAAAACTTATTGCACAAAATAAATTCAAGCACTTTCAAGGACCTGTTTGTGAATCTTTTCAAGGACCTGTTTGTGAAACTTCCAAATCCTTGGAAGTTTGTGAATCTGAAAAAAAAAAAATTCAAGGCCCTGGAAAGTTTTTAAAAATAAACATGCATAGAATAAAATAATAATAATAAAATGCATGTTTATTTTTAAAAACTTTCCAGGGCCTTGAATTTTTTTTTTTTTTTCAGATTCACAAACTTCCAAGGATTTGTGGGAACCCTGTATATATTATTAACATATAAATGTTTTATGTGTATACTAAAAATTAATAAACCACACACACACACACCCGTTCGAAGGTTTGTGGTCTGTAAGTAGTCTCTTATGCTCACCAAGGCTGCATTTATTTCAAAAACAGTAATACTGTGATTTTGTTTTGAAATAACTAAATCATTTTAAATTTTCTATTTTAAAATGCAACTTGTTCCTGTGATGCAAAGCTGAATTTCAGTGTCACGTGATCCTTCAGAAATCATTTTTTGATTTGGTGTCCAAGAAACATTTATTTTTATTCAATGTTGAAAACATGTTGCTGTATATTTTTGTGGAAATCATTATAGATTTTTTTCCAGGATTCTCTGATGAATAGAAAGTTCAAAAGAAGAGCTTTTATTTGAAAAAATATTTTATAACCTTAAGTCTTTACTATAAAACTTATTATAAATCTTTATAAAACAAAAAAAAAACACGTACCTACCACAAACTTTTGACAGAAATTCTAAACCTTCTTGACGACTACTTATTAAAAACATAACATTATACACAATACTCTGAAACAAGACTGTACCTTCATTGTCATAAGAGCCTGCCACAGAACGAGAGATGTATCCAGGGACGACTGCGATCATGGCGGCAGCCAGAAGCCCTGCGCCCGCATCCTGAAACAAAGTGTTACTTCAGTTAGATTGAGCCGTTAGTTGATAATCTGGACAATTTTGGGTTCAACTCTACCCTTCCGACAATCCCAGGTAAAGTACCGATTATCTTGATGGTTCTACAGATTATCGTGCCAGATTTTCCTGTGGTGTGAGGTGTGTTAAGAGGCCACACCGATCTCAGATCATAAATATCCAACATGTTGAATATTTACAATAGAATTCTGTAGTGTGGGGGAACCCTGAGGACAAACGCACACACACTCTGTAGATTGCCACATGGAACGAAACGATACCAAATAAGAGAGTGAGCTGACAAAAGCATAACAACCACAGTCATGGTGCAGCAGGCCAAGCACAAACCTTTTCTCTCTTTTTCGGTGAATTTTCTATAAAAAGCAGTCCAAACATTATTATCAGCATTTCTTTTTGCCCGTCATCCTCCATGTTTATTTACTCTAGAGTCACATTTGACCACAAGAGATTTTGCGAGATTTCTCATGTTCACAGTCGGGACTCGGGTTGTTTGTGAATGGAATAGTGTGTGAATAGTAATAGTATATGGAGTAATAGTAATAGTATATGAATAGTAATGGAAAACTGTTAAATCTATGATTTTATTTATCGGCAGGTTTGAGATCTCACACATTTTGAAAATTTCCATTTGGGCTAGCCTTTAGATAGATAAATTATGAGCAGGTACCACTGATTAGGGTGTGATGGGCGAGTGCTGAGGTTCAACTCACCTTGAGCTCTTTGGTGAAGTGGTAGGTGACAATAGCGGTGAAGGAGGAGAAGAGAGGGGCAAGGAACACACACACATTGCGGATGTCGATTGTGATGTGGAAGAAGTGCAGCACGTGATACAGAGCCGCTGATGTGATCATCAACCCTGTAGACAAAAAAGAAGAAACACATGACATTTAATTTGGCAAAAGGTGATGTATAGGTTTTAAAAAGATGCAAAAGTCACCAACAAAATGACAGGGTGGTTGCTATACAGAAGCTACAGAGTTTAAAGTGGTTTTAGCCTGCTGCTATGAGGATGCCAGGCTCTCTGGCTGGTTGCTAGGGTGTTGCTAGTCAGAGTCCCTAACTATGGTTCAAGTTTATGAGATCTCTGTCAAGTTTTGATGTTCATTAGGCAAAAAAAGTCCAATTAAGTAAATGAAAGTAATGACACTACACAATTTAATGTATCCGTTACACATCAAGTTACACATTAAAGTTTAAATGTCAGATATACTTCAAGCGAAATCTATGAACAAACTGGTGTGACGTAATTTCAAACAAACTGGAGAGCTTCTTTATAGTAGAAATTGGAGTTGTAATTCTAATTGAAAACAGCACTGACACTATTTTTTCACTGCCAACAAGAGTTCCTCTCTACTGGAAATAATATTTTCCAGGGCAACATTTCATTAAATAAAATGACATTGTTGCAGCATGACTGAAGCATTCTGAGATTTGGTACTTGGCTCAAGACAACAATGGAAGTGCAAGTATGTTGCTATTAATTTTGAAATGAGTGTCCTTCAGCTGTACCGGGATAGATGGTGCCTCCTATAATCCTCCCAAGTGGATACCAAGCCCGATCATCAAACCAGTTATGGAATTTGTAAAAACCCTCTTCTGTCAAGAAGCGAGTGGTCCGGTAATTGAAATACCTGTCATTAAACAAACAGGAAACTCAGTTAAACAGGTTCTCGGGATGCTGTCAAAATAACGACCCGAAAGCTGTACTTACGGATCAAATTCATGGATGACGCTCTCAAACCGCAACACGGAGAACAATCTGGTGGAGAACGCTGGAAGAAAATGACAAGAATTAGAGGACAGTTGGCATCTAGTCAGGAGTTCTGATATAAAGGGACATGCATCCACTCACACAGGACGGCTGCCATAGACAGGATGAGCAGCTTCAGCAGGGTGTCCTGTTTCTCATAGGACAGTCGCAAGAAACCCATCTTGGTCATCTTAACACACAGGAGGCAGGACTAACTCTTGATACCTGACAAAAGGGACAACAACAGCATGTTGAATTGTAACTTAAAATATAACACTTCAGGGGGGGGAATGCGAGACCAGTGTAGGATAGGACTCCTTTAGTAACAAACCATGTACAAGCAATAAACACATTTTTCCAGATTTAAACTTTTTTCTAAATCCATTAAGCGTCAAATGCGAAATTTAGGGGTAAAGCAGTTTAAGAAATCGATCAACCTGCAAATTTTATCATCTATTAAAGTGTAAAGCCTCTGTGAAAACAGGAACAGTCAGTGTGTGCACAATTCATATGCAAAATCCTACTAACTGATACTTAAACTCATAGGTACAGGCAGATAAATCAATTCAGAGAGCATCAACATGCACATTAACACTGTGTTTTCCTGACAAACTATTCGTGAAAATAAACTATTAAATTCTTCATTAGCTCATTAGCTGCTAGCTAATATCACACCTATGTCACACTTTCACAAGCTATTTTATCATATGTAAATGTATTATTTAATGCACATCAGTAAGTATAATGACAACAAACCCGTATAGTTGCGATAAATGAGCTTAAAAATAATAAATTTGCACAATTACCAGTCTTATTCATCGGCTGTTCACTCACTCCAGCCCTTCCACACTCTCACACACAACCCTCTCTGCGCTCAAGTCCCGCCCATCCACGTAGAGAGGGCGCTAATTGGCTCAGCGTCGCAATCCACAAGAATGGCTTCCGCTGATTGGTCTTCGAGATGTCATTCAAGTGTGTCAAAAAGACGAGTTCCGCATGGCGCTCCAGATATGACGTGTCCTAGTGGGAGAAAGACAGTCAGCACTGTGGAGTCCATGCTGCACTCAAGTCAACTTTAAAACTTGAACTTTCAAGTTTCATGTCAAGGATCAAGTATCACAGCATATTTATGTTATTTTAATTATTAGATAACATTCCACGTACACGTTCATAATGTCAATAAGGGGAAAAAGTATTTTCAAAGCAAAGTGTTTATTTAGGATAGTTGTCTGATTTGTCTTGCAAAAAAAAGTGACTTGAGTCATCTGATGTATTGTGACTGATACATGAGATTAGAAAAGGAAAAACAAAAAACAATTGAAATATTTTATATACACTGAACAAAATTATAAACGCAACACTTTTGTTTTTGCCCCCATTTTTCATGAGCTGAACTCAAAGATCTAAGACTTTTTCTATGTACACAAAAGGCCTATTTCTCTCAAATATTGTTCACAAATCTGTCTAACTCTGTGTTAGTGAGCACTTCTCCTTTGCTGAGATAATCCATCCACCTCACAGGTGTGGCATATCAAGATGCTGATAAGACAGCATGATTATTGCACAGGTGTGCCTTAGGCTGGCCACTCTAAAATGTGCAGTTTTATCACACAGCAGATGTCGCAAGTTTTGAGGGAGCATGCAATTGGCATGCTGACTGCAGGAATGTCCACCAGAGCTGTTACCCGTGAACTGAATGTTCATTTCTCTACCATAAGCTGTCTCCAAAGGGGTTTTAGAGAATTTGGCAGTACATCCAACCGGCCTCACAACCGCAGACCACGTGTAACCACATCCAGCATCTTCACCTACAAGATCGTCTGAGACCAGCCACCCGGACAGCTGCTGCAACAATCGGTTTGCATAACCAAAGACTTTGCACAAACTGTCAGAAACTGCCTCAGGGAAGCTCATCTGCATACTCGTTGTCCTCATCGGGGTCTCGACCTGACAGCAGTTCGTCGTCGTAACTGACTTGAGTGGGCAAATGCTCACATTCGATGGCGTCTGGCACTTTGGAGAGGTGTTCTCTTCCCAGATGAATCCCGGTTTTCACTGTACAGGGCAGATGGCAGACATTGTGTATGGTGTCGTGTGGGTGAGCGGTTTGCTGATGTCAACGTTGTGGATCGAGTGGCCCATGGTGGCGGTGGGGTTATGGTATGGGCAGGCGTATGTTATGGACAACGAACACAGGTGCATTTTATTGATGGCATTTTGAGTCACTTTTGATAGGAACATCTGCCAAATGCATAAACGTAAAATGTAAAATAACAAATCCACTCTAAACAAGTACTGTATACAGACCAAATTTATTGAAATAAATGTAATACTTTTACAAAATGTCACTCACAAATATCTGTCTGTAGGTGTAACACTATGGACTCCTGACAATAATTACAACCCTTTTTAAAATACACACCACCCTCCCCCATAGATACAATGACATCAAAACGGGCGTTTAACATGTGCTTCAGTTTCAAATGTTCGAAAACAGGTTTCAGGTACTGAACTCCAGGAACATACACCACCAGTAGACATCCACTTGACATGCCAGCATTCATCGGAAACTGGATCCATGATCATTTAAAGAACAGTTTCACATGTGTCACACAGTTTGGCAGTGTCACCTGACAGCAGCAGAGGAATAAAACTTGTGCATACTGTTGAAAATCATCCCCGAACCATTACAGACGACACCGGATCATGTTGACATGGTACTCCCAAAATAAAAACACATTATAAAAGAAGCGAAATAAAAAGCAGCTCCCTTTTGAGTTTTACATTATTACATTAGTAGAATATTTTAACCAAAAAACTAAATTCTGTCATCATTTATTCACTCTCACGTAATTCCAAATGTTGTTCTTCTGTGGAACACAAAACGTGTACACGGCTCTTTTTCATACAACAAAAGAATATAGTGACTTGAGCAGCATGAACATTCTGCAAAATCTCTATTTATGTATTCCACAGATAACAGAATAAATGATGATAGAATTTTCATTTTTGGCTGAACTATTCCTTTAAGATGATGTCTTGTCAATAAAGTAATGAGCTTTAAAAAGTCTAGCAGATAACATTTTAGATCAAGAAACATCCTTTGCATAAAGATGCCTTTCAATTTGATCGTTTTTCAGTCTAGTTCAGTTTTCAGTGCAGAAAAATGAACCATTGGGGGAAGTTGGGGCCCTTTCATTAACTTAAGCATGTCATGGAGCTTAGTGTTAACTGATAAACACATTATCATTTGTCTGGGCCACACAAGGCAGAAAAAGTCATTACATAAAATTAAAAAGAAGGCCATAAATAGATAAAATGAGTCGAGATAGAAACTACAGGGCCTAAAAGAAGAGGACGGGCCAGTTCACAGGAAATGTGCATGCTGAGGTCTTTGTGCTGTCTCTACAAATCACCCAAATGGCACATCATGGGTACAAAAATAGTCCAAACAAACAAAAATCACACAGAGAATCATGACCTTGTGTATCCAGTCTTGAACACCGGCCAATTACAATACTAACCTGTCCGATTCATCCCACAGAAGAACATCGACACACACTTTCAAATTCAGATGATGCAAACCTAATCGTTTTCCTATCTGCCCGACTCTCTCAACCCGAACAGAGTTAGGAATCCTGAAAGAGGTCACTGGGGGGGTAGAGGTCGCTGGCGCGTTGGGGACACGTGAGGTGAGGGCAGTTTCTCTGTGGACGTGGAGGTCGTGATGGAGCTCTGCATGTGAACCGTCTTGTGGAACAGTTTGTTACTGATGAGGACGACCAGGGAAAAGAGGCGGAGCTGGAAGTGGCTGCGACGTTGGAAAAAACAATGATGTAGAACATTAAAATCGCTGCTTTTTCGTAAATAATATTCAAAACAAAACAGAAAAATGAAAACACTTACTAGAGTTTGACTGGGGTTTTTGCTTCATTAGCGCTGATGATGAAAAGCGGGAAGAGAATGGAGAACAAACAGCCACTGGAGGAAAGAATGCAAGATTCAGTTGAGGCACAGAAATGATACATTATCCATGCCGCTATAATACTAAAACATTTTAATAGAGGAAATCACTAGGGATGTCTCAGAAATACAATAACAAACCAAAAAATTCAGACATTTGTCACACATGGTACATTTACATGAAAGCGTTTGCGTTTTTCGTGTACAGACGACAACATTGTCAAAACGATGTTTACACGGACCTACAAAAAACGACTAAAGCGCTGTATTCTGCTGCCTGGCCAGTAGTTGGCGATGTCACTTCGTAAAGGAAGGAGACAATAACGGTATCATTTTCATAAAAGTTTATCGTTTTCAACAGTTTGTGTTTTCAGGCCCCCAAAACGGTGTTGTCTTGTAAATGAATGGCTAAAAAAACGCATAAAAAGTTCCGTTTTTAGTTGTCGTGTAAACAGCCCCATAGAATGGCAATATAGAGTGGTTGAAAAAAAAAAATTCAATAGAAAAATTAAAATAAAATAAAAACTATAAATAATTGAAGATAAATCATACAGCATTGAGAACCCCACCAGCAGAGTTAGTATTAATCACAATCAGAACAAAAGATGGTCAGGGTCAGAATGAGTTGAAATAAACTCTGATTGTACCTTATGATGTATGAAGAGGGCAGCGCAGTCAGTAGTGCCATGGGCAAACCAAAACCAAAATAATACGGCCAGTTTCTCTCAATGTTTGACAGCCTTTGGTGCATTTCAATCCCTTCAGAAGAGATAAAAAAATAAAAAAAACTTTAGACAAAAAGCTGATCTGATGTAAAATTGATTAGATGAGCAAGAGCTTACCGTGATTAAACCAGCGATATTCAAAACAGTAAAGCGAGTAGAGCAGAGACATGTGCAGGAGACTGACCAGCTGACCAATGGCATCAATGGGGAAGAGACTCACAATCCATCCCTGAAAAAATAAAAAAATAACAAGCGCAGGAGGCGTGTTTGAAAAAGGCAGAGAGAGAAAAATGAACAAGTCCAGTGAACCAAATCACCGATTTCAGCGATCTTCTACCTGTATGAGGAAGAGGGCCTGGAGCAGAAGATTGAAGAGCATGTCTGCAATGATCTTGCTGACGCTGGGAAAAGGCTGAGCTTTACGTCCAGACACTTCAAACGCCAGATCAGCAATGTCCTGCCCAACAAAACATAACATAACTCACAACTCTACATTTGAAATATTATAAAACACATACATATATATATATGCTCTATTATATATATATAATTATATATATATATATAGTATATATAATTACTATTATATCTATCCATCTATCTGAATTTATATTAATAGTACAAAATATTTCTATTTCAAATAAATGCTGTTTACAGAATTCTATAAAGAAAAAGTATCAATTTTTACACAAAAATATTTTAAGAGACTTCTTACAAAAACTTTTTTACGTGTGTATATATACAGTGTATATATATATATATATATATATATATATATATATATATATATATATATATATATATATATATATATATATATATAATATATATATATAATATATATATAATATATATATATATATATATATATATATATATAGACCAGGGGTGTCCTCTGTCCTGCAGAGTTTAGCTCCAACTTGCCTCAACCCACTTATCTGGTAGTGTCTAGTATGCTGACTAGATTGTTGTTTTGCTCTAATAAACTGCTTGATTAAAAGAATTCTGATTCCTACACCATACAGGATCAAAACCATGTGTGAAAAATAGTCTCACCTGGAACCAAATGGCATTGACTATCTTGCTAAGCACAAAGAGAGGCAGAACCCAGAGAGCACTGAATACAGATGTCAGAATGAACTCCAGCCAGGACCACACATTACCATGCAGAGAAGGGTCACCTGAAAACAGATCAGAAAGAGAAGCATAAAAACAAAGAAATATCTGGAGTATTTGGCATGAAACTTCTATAAAGGAGGCGCGTACCTATGATTCTAGCAGTGATGGTCTGCAGCAGCGGGATAAACACTCGATAAAACAGGAACAGACTTAGCTGTGAGATAAAAGAAATTCGATTTTTATAAATATAATAGTGAAACACACAGATCAAACCATAGCTGACCAACAAGAGACAGAGAAACATACCCAAAATACGCCTCCATTCCAGGCACAGCACTGGAAAATTCGACTTGCTAGTTTCGGTTCACTGTTAAAGGAAAAAGTGAAGAAACATTTTATCAGGACCTCTAGTGTAAAGCTCAAAGTATACTTCAGCCGTCCACGTTCTGAAACGGTCCACTGTCGCATGACATAATTTTCATCATCGGGAGGGTCCATGTACAACAGCGAATGCGCAAGGGAAATGTTGAGACAGAAGAGTCCACTAAGGGGCAATATGTACAGTGATGTACTGTGCGGTAGTCGGAGAAGAGTGCGTAAAAAGCGAAACAACAGTAAACAAAACAGCATACTATAATTATTAGCAGAAATTGTTTTGGTTGTTGTTCTAAACTTTGCAGGCAATGGCAGATACGCTACTATTCTGATTCTTTTTTCTTCCCTCTGACATCTGTATAAAAAGCAATTGTACTGTACATGTGTCAAACGAATCCATCTGCGCTCATCCGCGGTTAAGTTTACTTTTAAAGCTGTGTGGACATGACTGTGACTGTGGGCCTTTAGCATAGACTGACTAAAAGGGGTGAAATGGCACATTTACCTGTCCTGTTTTCGTTCTTCGCTCTGAGCCCGTCTCATCGCCAGGGCCCCGCACGTCCTGCGCCTCCTCTGCTCCTCCCTCTTCTGCTGAATACGAGCATCGAGCTTGGAAATGGTTCCAATGCCCAGGATGGAGTCCTTGATCCCCTGAAATGAAACAAAAAGATTGCCACTTAGATTGACGCAAACTTGTGTGAATGATGTTAAAAATCGATCGAATTGTGTTATTTGATTATCAATATAATGAATACAGTAATATTGTGAGATATTATTACAGCTTGTAAAATGTCATTTATTCCTGTCTTGGCAAAGCTGAATTTTCAGCATCATTACTCCAGTCTTCAGTGTCACGTGATCCTTCAGAAATCATTCTAATATGCTGATATGCTGATCAAGAAACATTTCTGACTATTATCAATGTTAAAACACTTGTGGAAACAGTGATTATTTTTACAGGATTTTTGATGAATTGATGGTTTATTTCATCTAAATATATTCTCAATAATTAACATTTGTAATTATTTATTGAACTTTTGGAATTATTATTATATATTTTCTCATCTTTCTGTTTCTAAATATACATAAATTATTGATTTGATTATATTTGGAATGTAATGTTGTGAATTTTGTTCTGTGTTGTTGTACAGAACACTGCTGATCTTAATGTAAAGAAAAACTTTCTGGTTTGAACTTATGATGTAGAAATCATTCAAGTCATGAGACATTAAATCATAACGCTTATCAGAAATAAAATTAGGTGCTGACCGTCGCAACATTGCGGAGAAACGCTCTGACACTGTCCGTCATCTCCACACCGGCTGCAGAGTCATCAACTGCAGGAGGGGCAGCCAGGGGCCAGGCAAGATCTCATGACAGGACGAGGACACGTCTGCAAACTGTACAGAGAAAAAGAACTCTTTATTGCTGTGGCTTCATATCATTTTCATGCTTTAATTTTAGTGTACAACCATTTGATCTACAAATTTGATCCAGCAGCTTTGAAAACAAACTGAAAAACAAAGTAAAAGAAAGCAATTAAATAAAGTTTCTTTAATTTTAATAGATGGAATTTAGAGGTCCACGTCTGAAATGACATGACAATAGAACCAATAGAACTCTACGTGATCAAGGTCAAGGGTCACACATATATACTAACAAACATGTTTTTGTAAGATATTTTGATTAGAACTAAAGCTGGGTGCAAAGAAAACTCTCCATATCTCTAAAAGACGTCTTGATATTTCAGGTCAAATTAGACTGATATCATTTTGATAATCAGAGAACACTGTCACGAAGCAGTTTGATGGACCAGATTTCTAGTAAACAACAAAACCAGCAGCATTAGCCAGTAGATCATTAGCTGAGCAGCTAACTACAACAAAAAACAACATTATCTGACTATTAACGAACACATATTACCATAGAAAACATATATGCATATCAATTCAGCACACCGTACCTCATGTGCCTATTTAGGCTAAAATCTTCTCTTCACCTGAAGCCTTGAAGTTTCACTCTCTGTTCTCAAGCTCTCAACAAAACAGCATCAGGCCAGTGCTGCTGCGCATGCGCGGGGCGATCTGACGCATGATGGGATTTGTAGTTTTTAGCCCGCTCTGGTTGACTGGAACTACACCGTAGATACCCAAGCGACGCTTTCTGTTTGCTTTCAAGAAACTTGCGGCATAAATGTCACTCCCTTTTAACGGAACTTGGCGGACACTTATTTATTGTAGCATTATCATAGCTTTTAAATCAGAAAAGCATGGCTGTTTTCAGTATAAGAAACAATCACAGGAGGCGATTTGTTATTCTGTTATTGAGTCTCGCGTGCTTTATTATATACCGACACTTCAGGTAAGACAACATTTTATTCAAAACTTATCTTCGAAGGTAAAAAGTCTTTAATGTTTAAATATGTATATATATATAATTCACTAGGTATATTCATCGCAGCATAAGCTGGGTGGTAATTATTTTCATAAATGGGAAAAATGTAGAAGTGTATGGGAACATGGGAACATTTAGTTTTTAACCAACGTTGTTTGTTTACGTGTGTATGTATGTGTGTATGTACTGTATGTTAAATACTTTAATTATTAAAATGGCAATAATTAATTTATAAATAAGTAGCTTCTTTATGAATTCCATATTTTGTTTGTTTGTTAAATGATTTAATTAATAAAATAATAACAAAATGTTTTATTTTCTCCATGTGTTTCTCTTGTCTGTCCAGAGGTCCGACAGGGAAGATAAGGATAAATCGATTAATGGGTCTGCGAGTAAACTCTTCCCAGTTCTCTCTGGGAGGAGAGCCGTTCCGTATTCTGGGTGGCTCTTTACACTACTTCCGCCTGCCCAGAGCCTACTGGGAGGACCGGATGGTGAAAATGAAAGCCTGTGGTCTCAACACTCTAACTGTGTAGGTTTGAAATTGGCAATCACAGTCTATGAACTGAGGAGAGTGCTATAATCAGACTGTGTTTATCTTGCAGTGATGTGCCATGGTCTCTCCATCAGCCAGAGAGTGGAGAATTTCGCTTCCAGGGAGGCCTTGATATAGAGTAAGAATTCCTCCCTCTCTCTTGAATTCCCACATGTGAGAAAATCAGCACTGTATGAGATCTGTATATTTTGATCCTGGAAGGATCTCACCCCTATTTAATGCCTTGTTAGACTTACACTTAGTTAGACAAACATCTCAGAGAGCTCCTGTCGCCGGTCCTCTGACAATACCGTCGGTGTGCTGTTGTTAGGAGGGAATTTGTTCTCGTTCTTGTTTCATCCTGGTTCGTATCATTATCTGCACACCACTGGGAATACGTCATTAAAGTAGATCCAAGCTCTTCCATAGCAACAAAACTAAAGGATGAGAACAATAACATTGCAAAATTTAGAGACCTTTTAAAATAAAGGCTGTAAATGGCATGATAGAAATTCAAGTCATGTGATCAAGTGGTTACAGAAAATGTTTTGTTCAATGCTTTAAATATTTAATGACACTAAATCATTTCTAAATCATTTACTGTGCTTCTTTATGATTTTCCCACTTTCAAGTATTACTAAGTATTTTATTATTATTATTATTATTTTAATATTTGTGTTAAATGCTATAATAATACATTCTAAACAAAAAAATTTGCTTATTTATTGTTGCTATTTATTTATTTTTATTTTTTATTTTTTTAGCTATAATTCTCAGTGTGACTTCAGTATGATCATTTTTAGGTATCTAATTTATTTTTTGCCCATCCAAATCAGAGCTTTCCTTCACTTGGCTGCAGAGGTGGGACTCTGGGTAATTTTACGGCCGGGACCATACATAGGCTCTGACCTTGACCTTGGAGGCTTGCCCAGGTAATTTCTGCTGTTAAATAGAACAAAAAGGGCTCTCCTGTAGCATAGCTTTTAAGTCGACTTCTGCAAATTCCAGAGAAAATGTGATTAAAGTTGTGAGGCAGCAAACAAAGGAAGTGTTTGATCAAATTGACATTATATGCCACACTTTTTGGTAATGTGTGTCATGAGGGGGAATGAAAGAACTACCCTTAAGTTTGGCATTAACGAAACAAAACCTAAAGTATGTTGTTCCTGCCACAGACGTTTGACATAGAGCTACAGATACTGGGCCTTCACATTAATTTTTTTACCACCCCAAACAAACCACTTCCCTCTACAGCTGGCTTTTGCGTGATAGAGCGATGCTGCTGAGAACCACTTACCCAGGATTCATAGCGGCTGTAAACGAGTACTTCGACAAGCTCATTCCGAAAGTGGTGCCTTTCCAGGTAGGATTCTTTTTAAAACACAAAAAGTACTCAAAAACATACTCTGAGTAATCTTTGCTGTTGGTTTGTATGTTGTCAGTTCAAGAAAGGTGGGCCTATCATTGCCATTCAAGTGGAAAACAAATATGGATCATATGCAAAAGATGGAAACTACATGTCATTTATCAAAGAGGTACCAGTGAGACATTGTACACTTTTCCTTGATACTTATTAAAGTTTACAGACTGGCAGATTTTTTTAATATAATTTCTATCAGGCTCTCCAAGAAAGGGGCATCAGGGAAGTTCTCCTAACATCAGACGACCATGAGGGTCTAAAATATGGTGGAATCAAAGGAGGTACAAACAGAACACAGAAGCTGAACTGAAAAGTTATTTTTGCAGTTTGTGGTCAGTAAGATTTTTTTAGAATCGGATAAGGTCAGATAAGTCTCTTATGCTCACCGAGGCTGGAAAAAGCTGAATTTTCAGCAGCCACTACTCTTTGATCCTTCAGAAATCATTCTAATATGCTTATTTGCTGCGGAAGGAACATTTCTTATTATTATCAATGCTGAAAACTTACAAAAAAACTCTTACTGAGCCCAAACTTTCAATGGTGTTAAAAAAAATGCCTTCTGTCACACATTCTTTCCTCCATCACAGCTTTAAGAACTCTAAATCTACAGAAAATGAATCATGATGACATCAAATATTTGGAAGCAGTCCAGGTATATTTCAGTGCCTTTTTTGTAGATGTAAGTATTAGATGAAATATTTGAAATGACTTTAAATGCATGAAGCCCAACAGTCCTGTGCTGGTGATGGAGCTCTGGACGGGAAGGTGTGATGGATGGGGCGGTTTACACCATAGTTTTCCTGCAGAGGGTAAGATGTTATCATATGGCTCTATCTATCTATCTATTAAAATAAGGGGTCTTTTGTATACCCAAATTTTCATTTAACATGAGGAATATGAAGGGCCAAAGCACTGATGTGAAATTTCTTTCTAATTTCAGACCTGATTGCCGTGGTGAGAGAGATACTGAGACGAGGAATGTCCATCAACCTGTACATGTTCTACGGAGGGACAAACTTCGGCTTTATGAATGGAGCGCTGGCCGACCCTTCTTACAAAGCTCTGGTCACAAGCTATGGTTTGTGTTCCTGTCCTCTTAATGGTGACGGCATATGAAACTAGGATAGGAGAAAGTAACATTAAAATTATATCAACTTTAAAGGGATAGTTCACTCCAAAAATGAAAATTCTGTCATCATTTGCTTACCCTCATCTTGTTTCAAACCTGTATGATTTTTGAAGAATGCTGAAGATTGTTGAATTCCATTGCAAACTTTAGACAAACATAACACTGATTCATTTCTCAAAATGGCTTCTTTTTATGTTTCACAGAAGAAACAATGTCATACAGGTTTGGATCAACATGTGGGTGAGTAATTATGAGCATTTTTGGGTGTACTGTTGATGTACTTCACAATATGGCCAGTGTGTGGAGCTATCAAACCCTAGAGTACTAGCATTTTATGTAGAACTGAAAAAGCTCCAAAACACAGTGGCTGTGTTTAACTCCACTTTTAGACATGCTCGCGACTTCGTCAAGTGGACAGACCCTCTACTCATATGTACACTTCAGGCAGATCCATAAACCACAATCCACCACTCAATTGTGATGTTACAACAGCAACTTGCAGTGCAAACACTTAATTTCTACACAAGTGATCAAGGGGTTAGGGTATTCCATTTAAACCCAATGCAAGGGTACAGCCAGTAGTGGTCACTCGTGCTATGTAAGCAATGACGTACTGTACATCCGAGTGAACAAGATGGAAGGAAGTTAGCGAGGGAAGGGCATAAAAAAAGTGGACTTAAATGCAGCCAGTGCTTGTATTTGAACCAAATTTGAACCACTTTTTTATTAAAGCCAAAACATTTTGATAACCCCATGGTGGCTGGTTGCAGTGTACGTCATAAATTCCGCCCTTTTCATTTTATCAAATGGGACACAAGCCAAACTAAAAAATCCAATTACACTTCAAATAATTTATTTCCAAAGATGGTTTCTGGTATTTTATAGTTCTTATCACAGTGACTTATGTTCAAATGTCCAATACATTTGGTTTTAGTTCATTATTGGATGCTTTAAAAATCTAGCATTGTGTATAACACAAGCCTTATCTTTCTTTTAGATTATGATGCTCCTCTGTCAGAAGCAGGAGATTACACACCTAAATACCATCTTCTCAGAGATCTTCTCAGCACTTTTAACAGTTTGTGATCCCTTCCTCTACTGACATATTTATGAATGAAACAGAATATTCAGTGCAAAATAATTAGAGTGCCCCTATTATGCTATTTTAAAGCTTCCTAATTCTGTTTTGAGATCTTGTACAATAGGTTTACAGCATCCAAGTTCATAAAACATGTATTTCAGCATTTCAGTGTCTGAAGACGTTCGATCAAGGATTCGGTCTCTCTAAACCCCTCCTCTCCAAGAGCCTGCTTTGCTCTGATTGGTCAGATGGTCCAGTCTGCTGTGATTGGTCTACCGCTTACAGCTCCTGTTGGAAACCAAACACCCATTACCAAATCTGAATTTCAGCTTCCTCAGCACTTTTATACACAGTGATATGAACAGTAACAATGCTGTCAGTTTTACCGTGTCAATTTGAGTCCTCGTCCTTTTGAAGTGCATGCAAAGTAGATTTGCTTTCCGCAGGACAGAAAACAACGTCTTCTCTACATGTCGGCAACACAAACCAAACTCTTCCAGGCCTCTGCTACAACTACAGTGTTTGCGGGACGGTGAAAGTAGACGTTGTTTGCTGATAGCCAATAAAGAGATCTGGCATTATGCAAATTTGTTACAAACCTTCGTAGGATTGTGCAGGAAGTAAGACTGGAATTACAAACGATTAATTTCAGGCAGTTCAGAATCAGTTCTTTATCATAACTTCATTTGTTGTGCACTTTGATCTTTGAAACTTAGCAGACCTTTTACATTCACAAATAGCTATATTACACACTACATGAAAGGTAATATCTGAAAAAGCATAATAGGGGCATTATGAGAGAAAGCCTTGATTTTATCCATTAGGGTTTGATTGGATCATGGAAAGTGTACTAAGATATTACTGGTTAAAATGATTTTCCCCCTGCCCATCTGGCCTTTTTTCGAAACGTTATTTCAGAGGAGAAAGTTACATTTTATTTTAGTAATAATATGCTCACATGTTCTGAGCCGTGTGCTCTTCTGCTCAGTTTCTGTGGTTCTCTTCAGATGAAATCCTCCCTGAGATGCCCGGTCTCCGCTGGAAAGAAGAATATGAGGCGGCTATTTTGTTTCAGCACCTCTCACTGTGGGACGCTCTGCCGTACACACACAAGGTAAGAAGTCTAATTTACAGTGGAGAAATACTAACTCTGAGAAATGAATCTCAAAATCTTTTTCCGCTCAAGCCTTTCAAATCTCAGTTTCCTGTTAATATGGAGAATCTGCCTGTGAACAACGGTAATGGCCAGGCGTATGGATACACCCTCTATGAGACCACCATCACCAGCGGAGGCTCTTTAAAATCAGAACGCAACATCCAAGACAGAGCCATGGTCAGTGCTGATAAAACAGTCAAGCTGTGCTGTTGTGCTTTAAGTGCTTAAATTGTATTTTAATCAGGATTTTTTCCCTAGGTTTTTGTGAACCAAAGTTTCATTGGCATATTTCACCACAGGAATTTAGAATTAGCTGTTCCTGATGGAAAGGTATGATCTTATTTCATTGTTTAATCTTTATATCTTATTTTTTTCTGGCAATATTGAGTCTCTTTTTTAAAATATTGTTTTAAAATAATAATTTATAATAATTATATTTAAAATATTCAAAAACGGTCTTTGTGACGGTCTTGTGACCACAGATAGCCTGCAATAATTTTCTGACAGTGTCAGAAATTTAGCGTGGTCATCTCACAGTGTGTTTGCTGCTACGACCTAGGTCTACTGTCTAGCCAATAAAATGCAACATGAAATGGCTAATTGATCAACGTGACATGGCGCTAAAACTTAAAACTACTTTCCAAAAGCTCCATTTGCAAAATTGTAATAGAACACCTGACTGGTGGAATGGGAGATTCGCATCAATGTGCAGCCAACAAATCTGCAGCAACTGTATGATGCTACCGTGTCAATATGGCCGAAAATGTTCCCAGCATCTTTTTGAATCTATGCCATGAAGAATTAAGGCAGTTCTGAAGGCAGAAGTGGGTCTAACCCAGTACTAGCAGGATGTACCTAATAAAGTGGCCGGTGAGTGTATATAAACATAAATAAACACTACCGTTCAAAAGTTTGGGGTCAGTAAGATTTATTTATTTATTTAATCTTTTTTTTTTTTAAAGAAAGAAATTAATACACAGCTTTTTAAACGTTTTCATGATTATGTAAATGTTAAGGAAACATTCCATTTTACCATTTTTCAAACAATATGGGAACCTTACTATTAAATGTTCTCTGAACATTCTAAAACATTTAAAAAATGTTAGACAAACATTCAACTAAAATATTTAAATGCTTCACGAACAATGTGTAAAAATATTTTTTGTGCTAACATTTTGAGAACATTATTAAAGATCAGAAAACTTTGAGTGAACATTCTATTAACGTTACTGGAAGAACGTTTTCTCATAACTTTGAGAACCTTGCCAGAACGTTAGCCAAAGTTATTAGAGCGTTCCTTAGCTGGGTACTTTAATTCAACAAGGACACATTCAATTGATCAAAAGTTACAGTAAAGGCATGAAATGTTACATAAATGTAGACATAAATGACACTGAAGACTGGAGATGCTGATAATTCAGCTTTGCCATCTCTGAAATAAATACAATTTTAAATATATTCCAATAGAAAAGTTTTAAATTGCAATCGTATTTCACAATATTACTGTCTTACAGTACTTTTAATGAAATAAATGTCTTGACTAATTGGTTTTCTGTAGGAGAAACGCACTCTGAGTCTGCTGGTGGAGAACTGCGGCCGTGTGCATTACGGTAAAGACATGGATGACCAGCGCAAAGGTACAATACAATGTCAACTACAGTACAATACAAGTTTTTGCCCATCAGTGCTTTCTGTTTTAACATGTCACAGAATCAAAATCTGTTTTCAGGTATCGTTGGGGACATTTTATTAAATCATACGCCACTTAGAGACTTCACAATATATAGCCTGGATATGACTCCTGGCTTTATTGACAGGTGAGTAAAATCTCACATGATGTGACAGGCCATAAAAGATTCAGAAAAAAAAACTTCAAGAATCATCAGTGCTTTTCTTTCAGCTTGTACAGGGCACCTTGGAAGTCCGTCAATAACAAACCAAGCTTCCCAGGCTTTTTCCAGGGCAGGTTATTCGTGAATGGGTATCCCAGTGACACTTTCATGAAGCTGCCAGTGAGTGTAATGAATCTGGACAAGATTTGAAAACTTAAATATGGTCAGAAATAATGCATTGATTATTATGTCCCCATGCAGGGTTGGAGTAAGGGTGTAGTCTTCATCAATGGGCAAAACGTTGGACGGTACTGGGATGCTGGACCACAGCAAGCTCTGTTTCTACCAGGACCTTTCCTCAACAGTGGAATGAACCAAGTCAGTTTATATAAATGATGATTTATTTGGCTCCTAAGAACTGGTTGTTTTTTGCTTTTGTCTGAAGAATTACTGTGAGTATCAGTCTTGAATCCATGTACAATTATTTAGAATCTTGAATAGAATGTTTAGAATTTGAGTGCTGGAATTAGGTTCACTGACAAGAAATAAACACAAAGTCTGAAATATCTGTTGTTCTTTTATTGTTTTTCAACAGGTGATTGTGTTTGAAGAAGCAGAAGCGGATTTTAAAATCCATTTTGAAGACTCTCCTGATCTGGGAATGACAGTTGACATTTAATCAAGACACAGACATCAAAGACATGAACACTATCAAAGTGCCTGAACAACAAAACAAAAAAAAATTGAACGAAAAGTTATGTCGCTGTTGGATTGTTAAACAATTATTAGAAACATTTTATTATTTGCAATGGTCTTTGCATTCCATGAACATTCAAAAGTTTTCATGAAAAACTGCAGTCTTGCTGGGAACTGTATCATTTTCATCAAATGCTAAATTGTGTATACTTTTGTGTTCAATGCAACATTTTTAGTTGGACTGCCAGTTGAGTGTATTTTTGATCATCATTTGTTAGCAAGAAATAAGCTAGATTGTACTTTTTAAAATTGTCTCTTTGGCCGTTTACCGACTGACATTGGTTGTATTAGTGCAGTTTGATTTGATTTCTTTTTTATATGAAAACTTGAATATTGCACTGGCCGTTAAGGCAACAGGAAGTCAAGTTACTGATTTTTCTTTCAACAATTTCCACAGGCACCCAATTGTTTACATTAGTGCATTTATTCCAGCATGATCATGTTTTCCCATTTTGCAATTCAAACTCGAGTCGTATCTAGGGTCAGAATAGGACAGAGATTTGGGTGTGTGACTCTTTTTTGAGAGACATCCAACACATCCATCAATCACCGTTCACAACCCTGTATCATCATAGCAATGCTTAAACAAAAACTTATTGCAAATACGTTTTCCATCCAAACTGTATCTGAACTCCCAAATCAAATCAGCATAGTAAAGCTCTGTTAGAATGGAAGTTTTCCAGAGCGTTTTTTTCTGTAAGTTGTTACAGACACACTTGCACGCCTGTCATCTTGGAACAGTCAGTGTATCGTCATTCACAGTAAGAATCAATGATACTACAATTGCACAGCTTTTGGTTGTTAAACCGCTGAGATTTAAATTCCTGAAGAAATAGGATAACCTTTCACAGGTGAGAATGTGTTGGTTTGTGTTTTTATATGTATTAATTCAATATTACAGGTTTTTATACTATGGTAACATTTTAAGGTTGTGTTAGCTCACGCCTTCGTCTTGTTGTATTGTGTTAGTTTAACAAAATCCTCTGCTGAAGTCTATTGCTGATATAGATATTCACACATGCATCGAACTACGGTTGCATACACTTAGTCAACTTTCTCTTGAGTGTTCATGGACTGGTGTTTTGTCCACTCCAATATGCTGGATGGCTTACATATAGCGGCCCATAGAAACAGCCACTAATGAGGTATCTATATTTATACATCTATGGTTCCAACATAACTCTTGACTCTTTACATTTCCTTTAAATTTATTTTGTGAGAGTGTCTTATTCAAATACTGGAGCAAATACTTTGACAAGGGGACAGTTTAAATTCAGTGCACGGAATAATACTTTCTTGCTGTCGGTCCAGTTGACAGGATACTTCAGTATTAAAAAAAACAGCATGACAACAGTTCATCATACTTCCACGCTGGCATTTGTGAATCCCTTTTCCCCTTCATTCACCAGCAAGGGACTTTCTGTCCGGGTGTGCCAAACCAGTACCTGAAACCAGAACCAATTTTTCTTTTACAAACCTTGTAATTTCCAAAAACAAAAAAGGAACTGAAATGATTTGGAAAGGTTATGAAGATTCAGGTTTAGGACTCGACTCACCTTTGTGCAGTTGGAGGCTTTGGGTTCCAGGTCACTGAGAGTGATCAGATCCTGTAGCAAACTACTCTCCTGGTATCCACCTTTTACCCCTTTTAACTTAAAGTAGGCTTGAGGTTTGCTGAAGATGAGCTGAAGGTTCACTGCAAACCCAGCCATGTCGATGGCGAAAGGTCGACGAGGGTCAAACACCGTCCTCCAGCCGAACACTTTGCCTTGAGAGTTGATTTTGGGGGACTCGTACCGGAGACCTCCGACGAAAGCGACCGGCCAGACAGATGCTTTACGAGTCCAACGCATCTGCGGCACAAAGAGGATGGAATAGGGAATATGAAAGGACACAAACTATGAACAGCAAATTATATGTACTGTACCTCCTCAAACAGCTCCAAGCTGTAAGTGTTGTCATCATCTGCAAAATACACGACTCCTTTATGACCCGAGCTGTTGCTGATGTTCTCCCTCAGCCAGCGGAGAGCCAGGTTCCTCTGCATGGTGCCACTAGGAATACGTTCATTTGTGGGCTCCTTCAGTGCTGTTAGATTCTGAGGCGTCTCGATGTTCAAGTGGGTGTAATTCAGTCCAGTGTTCTCCAGCAGTCTGGACACCAGCGGCGTTCTCTCCGCCGCGTCCTCCACCACTAGCCAGTGAAGGTTGGGGACGTGTAGGAGAGTGTTGGTGAGGCGGGTTAACTCTGCCTTCTGGACAGGCCTCCTGTAGGTTGGAGTTATTACGTGAAGAGTTGGCAATGCATCAGACCAGGGTGGAGAGCGGCTGTGGACGTACTTCATCTGGATGACCTCAGTGATGTGCTTGTTCTTTATGATGCAGGGCTCATGAAGTCTTAAGTTTCTTTGGTGAACTTTACTGACCCCAGTTCTGTTAACTGTCCATCAAAAAGAGTTTGGAGTAGGGACGCACAATATACAGGTACCACATTATCAGCTGATGTATCTTTTTTAATTTATTATAATTTTTGGTGGATCTTGGATATTGATTGTGCATTTTTTTAATTTGTGGTGCATCAGTGTCATGTTACACAGAGAGCTTTAAGATATTGCACAATAGTGATGTGGCATTTTATAACAAGCTTGTCAACAACAACAAAAGTGATCACCCTTTCATTCATTCACTCAATAAATGCACTAACCCATGTCAAGAAGTGAACAAAATTAATTGAGTATTACGTGCAAATTCCAGGTAGTGGTAGCCTAAGCCTATTGACAAAAAATAAATTAAAAAAACGTTTCATAACGGTATCGCACTAATGTTTGTGAGCTAATCTGTTAAATGCGACTACATCGCTACTATCGTAACGCCAACGTCCTCCACAAAGCCTGTTATTAGACACCAGCATATGACAGGATGAGCCACAACATCTAACAGCATCTGCTGTGGCTACAAAACGTAAGATTACACACCACTAAATTCCTAAATTAACTTAAACTTGTAGCATTTAAAACGTAATAATGATCTTAATATTTACCCCTCGGAACTGGAGGCAACGGGTTGCTACCACGCTGGACCCAAAGCGTGAGGAGTAAAGTCCATGTTAACACTACAAAAACGAACTCCAGGAGGACGTCCTTTGTCCTCTGCATATTTTACTTTGTCATGAAAGTGTCTCCTTGCTTGGGGCTTGGTAGGCTATTAATCGAATTTTGGCTTCCACCGATTATGAAAACAGGATAGCCTACTTGAGATAAAAGGATTATTGTTCCGCATTCCGTTGAAAAAAAAATTCTGATGTTGAATTAGAATTTAATTGGGTTAATTAACTCACACAAAGGTATAATAGCCTACCCATATGGGATTAATCAGACGAAAACAATAAACACAATTGCCGCTGCACAAAATGACGTGAACGCACAAGTAAACTTTATCTTAAATCATATTGCTAATATGCTCTTTCCCTATTAAAACTCGGGCAATTTGTAACTAAATTAGTTCACAATGTTCTACGGTAAAAGTGTTCTGTTCCACTTCCCATTGTTTCAGCAGTTCAGGTTATCACAACTTTTAACACGTTTAAATTAATTAAATAGGCTATAGGCCTACAACCCCTTTTCCAGAAAAGTTGGGACATTTTGTAAAATAGCAACAATAAAATCAAGAATCCGTGATTTGTTAATTATTTTATTTAACAGACAAAAGTACAAAGAAAAGATTTGTAATGTGTTCACTGACCAACTTATTTTGTGAATATAAACATTTTTATTTTGATGTCTGCAACACTCCAGAAAAGTTGGGACAAGTAGGCTATGTTTACCACTGTGTCGTATCACCTTTCCTTTTAATTAGGCTACACCTTTTATTAATTTGAGAAGTGAGGATACTAATTGTTGCCCAATCTCACCTGATTCAGGACAGCTGCTCAACAGTCTGTGATCGTTGTTGTCTGATTCTCCTTTTCATGATGGGCTGAGACATATCTGGAGCTGTATTCACAAAATATCTTAAGGCTAAAAGTAGCTCCTAACTTGCCAATTTAGGAGAAACTCTTAAAAATACTGGGCGTGTCAGTCCTAATTTTAGGACTCCTAAATTTTCTGCACAATCTGCCCCAAAGACACGGTAGGCAATAGAGCCATGGGTGCTGAGCCTTTTCTTCATAAATGCAATAAATATTTTGATTTATAGATTTTAATCTGCGATGACATAACATAAAAAGGTCATGTACAGGCGAAATGCATTGAATGATGGAGAATAAAACATTGCGATCAAGTTGAAAATAATGTCCCATTGTCTGCACGATAGCCTTGAGGGCAGCTCGGGTGAGCCGAGTTCAGTTCTGGCTCGTGGCCTTTTCCCGATCCCGTCCCCCTTTTCTCTCTTCCACTTCGCTTTCTGTCATTGTCCTATCATAATAAAAAGGCAAAACACCAAAAATAAATCTTAATAAATCTTCATAAATAAATAATGTCTGATTACCTGTGGCAGTTGTTTTCACAAGTTCACACTTACAAATGATAGAATAAAGTAAAAGAGTAAAATAAGCGTATTTGGCGTGCCGTCGGAGGGGATTGAGGGCTCAGAGCTCGTAATTTAGCCCAAATCCAGAGTATTTCCCTGTGTCCCTGGCTGGGAAAAGGAACCAGCCGAGAGTGAGGAGTCAGGGTGGCAGAGGGATGCAGACAATTTGTTGAGGTAACTGAGTTGGCTGTGTATATATATGCCTCCTCTCGAACAGATTAGATAGACCATTGGAATGTTCTTTCCCAAACTTTTTTTGTCTCTTGAATTCTGCAATCTCTCGAGATGCAGACATGTAAGAGGCTGACAATTAGCTGAACATATACTTGTTTAATAGTGACCCTTAGCCTATATTTTAAAATCTTTATTTGAATATGGCAACATAATACCTCATTCTACAATATTTCAATGATTAAATCACTGACAGAGACCCCCTCATCAGCTGTGTGCATATAGTTAGTAAGCGTGTTGACATCATCCATAGCAACGACGTCAACCCCACCCTTTTTCTTAGCTTAAGACTTCACTCTATTCCTTAGTAAAAGCTGGTCTGAGCAACTTTGTGAATATAGGTTTTAAGAAAAAACTCTTAACTAAGAACTTTTACTGCTATTTAGGAGAACTCTTAGTGGTAAGATAAAATGATTTGTGAATACGGCCCCTGGACTGCAGGCAGGCCAGTCAAGCACATCCCTTCTACGGTGTAGTGTATCTAGAAACCACTCTGTTGTGAGGCCTGTCATTGTCTTACTTCCCAGGAAAGATGTCATCTTGATGGCAGTAGGCCTATATGTCTGTACAATCCCAATACACACCTCTACATCACTGATGCACTCCCATACAATGACAGATGTTTGCTTTTGCACCTGTCGCTAATGAAAGTCTGGATGGTCCCTTTCGTCTTTGGGACTGAGAAATCAATGTCCATTTTTTCCAAAAAACAAGCTGAAACATGGTGTTAAGTGAAAACGGTTTGCAAAATACTCCCAAGCCAATGTGGCTATATTTAACACAGTAGCATGCGTTCTCATGCAGTGCCATCTGAGGGCTAGAAGGTCATGCACATTCAACAGGGGTTTCCTGCCTTGCCTTGCATAACCTGGGATTTGTCTGGATTTCCTGAATCTTTTCACAATATTATGTATGGTAGATACTGGTAGAAATACTTTGCAATCTTGCATTCAGAAATGTAGTTTTTGAACTGTTTGACAATTCTCTCATGAAATTTGCTCCTTATACCCAAACACAGTCCCCTCACCTATTACCAATTCACCTGCTAATTGTGGACTGTTTCAAAACAGTTTAACTTGGATATTCTGTAATCTTTTCACTTTTATTTTGCCTCTGTCCCAACTTTTTTGGAGTGTGTTGCAGCCATCAAAATCTAAATTTCTTTATATTTACAAAATACAATTAATTTGGCCAGTGAAAACATTGAATTTTTTTCTTTGTGCTTTTGTGAGTTAAATAAAGTTTCAAGAGAATTAAAAAAAAAATTACAGTTTATCGATTTGATTGCATTTCACATAATGCCCCAACTCTTCAGGAATTATGGTTGTAGTATAAAATGTGTGAGTATTTTGGTGTAATTAATTTTGTTTAATGTTAATTCTCGTCAACTACAATGCCGTTGAATGGTATTCTATGCCATTTTAGTCTAGAATAAAACTACAAAACTCTACGAAACGCTTTCAAAGTGCCTGAACAAAAAAATTAAATGAACAAAAAGTTAAACAGTATGTTACTGTTGGATTGTAAAAATGTTAATGCATTGCAATGATGTTAGCATTATTGCAAATTCTATTTCTATCCATATTTTGTCTCTGAACTTCCAAATCAAATCACCATAGTAATTCATGGAAGTTTTCCAAAGCATTTTTCAAGTTGTTGTGCAGCAGTCCTATGTCTGGTATACATTACACGATTTAACATTTGTGACATTAAAATGTAACCATGACATTGAAATTATGTTTTTATTGTGTTAGTTTAGTAAAATCATCTGCTGAAGTCTATTGCAGATATATTCATACATGCATCTAACTACGCTCAGTCAACTTGCTCTCGAGACCGGTGTTTTGTCCACTCCAATATGGTGGACAGCTTACATAGAGTGGCCCATAGAAACAGCCACTAACATAACAGCATCTATGTTTATATATAGCCTATATGGTTCCAACACAACAAACTCACGCAGAAACATGCGCCTTGTTGCTAGAAGACATGTGACAAATTAAAATAATATCCATTCTAAAATTGGCTCAAAATATCAAACATGTTTAATATCTTCCAACTGGAATGAATTGTAGTCTCAAGCTAGAAAATCAGAGTCGGTGGCCACCATGCAAGTTTCTGTAAAATCTGTCAACTCGAACTTCCTAAAATTGGTAGACTGGTTCTGACTTTTGGCAGACTACTCCAGACTGCAGACGGGGCAAAAATCTGGGCAAAGGTCGTAGTTGTTGCGAAGCTTTCAAGAGTTTGACTCTTTACAGTTCCTTTAAATTCCTTTAGTAGAGTGTCTTAGTAAAATACTCAAGTCTGTCTTTGACAAGGATGCAGTTTAAATTCAGTGCACTCCAGTCAACAGCATGACAGCAGTTCATCATACTTCCACGCTGGCATTTGTGAATCCCTTTTTCCCTTCATTCACAAGCAAGGGTCTTTCTGTCCTGGTGTGCCAAACCAGTACCTGAAACCAGAACCCATTTTTCTTTTACAAACCTTGTAATTTCCAAAAACAAAAAAGGAACTGAAATGATTTGGAAAGGTTATGAAGATTCAGGTTTAGGACTCGACTCACCTTTGTGCAGTTGGAGGCTTTGGGTTCCAGGTCACTGAGAGTGATCAGATCCTGTAGCAAACTACTCTCCTGGTATCCACCTTTTACCCCTTTTAACTTAAAGTAGGCTTGAGGTTTGCTGAAGATGAGCTGAAGGTTCACTGCAAACCCAGCCATGTCGATGGCGAAAGGTCGACGAGGGTCAAACACCGTCCTCCAGCCGAACACTTTGCCTTGAGAGTTGATTTTGGGGGACTCGTACCGGAGACCTCCGACGAAAGCGACTGGCCAGACAGATGCTTTACGAGTCCAACGCATCTGCGGCACAAAGAGGATGGAATAGGGAATATGAAAGGACACAAACTGTGAACAGCAAATCATATGTACTGTACCTCCTCAAACAGCTCCAAGCTGTAAGTGTTGTCATCATCTGCAAAATACACGACTCCTTTATGACCCGAGCTGGGGTTGATGTTCTCCCTCAGCCAGCGGAGAGCCAGGTTCCTCTGCATGGTGCCACGAGGAATACGTGCATTTCTGGGCTTCTTTAGCACTTTGAGATTCTGAGGCGTCTCTACGTACAAGTGGGTGTAATTCAGTCCAGTGTTCTCCAGCAGTCTGGACACCAGCGGCGTTCTCTCCGCCGCGTCCTCCACCACTAGCCAGTGAAGGTTGGGGACGTGTAGGAGAGTGTTGGTGAGGCGGGTTAACTCTGCCTTCTGGACAGGCCTCCTGTAGGTTGGAGTTATTACGTGAAGAGTTGGCAATGCATCAGACCAGGGTGGAGAGCGGCTGTGGACGTACTTCATCTGGATGACCTCAGTGATGTGCTTGTTCTTTATGATGCAGGGCTCATGAAGTCTGAAGTTTCTTTGGTGAGCTTTACTGACCCCAGTTCTGTTAACTGTCCATAAAAATATATTCAAAAAAATACCAAGAGTTTAGAGTAGGAATGCACAATATATCGGTACCACATTATTAGCTAGCTGATATGCGTTTTCTTTTTATATATATATATATATATATATATATATATATATATATATATATATATATATATATATATATACACTCACCTAAAGGATTATTAGGAACACCTGTTCAATTTCTCATTAATGCAATTATCTAATCAACCAATCACATGGCAGTTGCTTCAATGCATTTAGGGGTGTGGTCCGGGTCATGACAAACTCCTGAACTCCAAACTGAATGTCAGAATGGGAAAGAAAGGTGATTTAAGCAATTTTGAGCGTGGCATGGTTGTTGGTGCCAGACGGGCCGGTCTGAGTATTTCACAATCTGCTCAGTTACTGGGATTTTCACGCACAACCATTTCTAGGGTTTACAATGAATGGTGTGAAAAGGGAAAAACATCCAGTATGCGGCAGTCCTGTGGGCGAAAATGCCTTGTTGATGCTAGAGGTCAGAGGAGAATGGGCTGACTGATTCAAGCTGATAGAAGAGCAACTTTGACTGAAATAACCACTCGTTACAACCGAGGTATGCAGCAAAGCATTTGTGAAGCCACAACACGCACAACCTTGAGGCGGATGGGCTACAACAGCAGAAGACCCCACCGGGTACCACTCATCTCCACTACAAATAGGAAAAAGAGGCTACAATTTGCACGAGCTCACCAAAATTGGACAGTTGAAGACTGGAAAAATGTTGCCTGGTCTGATGAGTCTCGATTTCTGTTGAGACATTCAGATGGTAGAGTCAGAATTTGGCGTAAACAGAATGAGAACATGGATCCATCATGCCTTGTTACCACTGTGCAGGCTGGTGGTGGTGGTGTAATGGTGTGGGGGATGTTTTCTTGGCACACTTTAGCCCCTTAGTGCCAATTGGGCATCGTTTAAATGCCACGGCCTACCTGAGCATTGTTTCTGACCATGTCCATCCCTTTATGACCACCATGTACCCATCCTCTGATGGCTACTTCCAGCAGGATAATGCACTATGTCACAAAGCTCGAATCATTTCAAATTGGTTTCTTGAATGAGTTCACTGTACTAAAATGGCCCCCACAGTCACCAGATCTCAACCCAATAGAGCATCTTTGGGATGTGGTGGAACGGGAGCTTCATGCCCTGGATGTGCATCCCACAAATCTCCATCAACTGCAAGATGCTATCCTATCAATATGGGCCAACATTTCTAAAGAATGCTTTCAGCACCTTGTTGAATCAATGCCACGTAGAATTAAGGCAGTTCTGAAGGCGAAAGGGGGTCAAACACAGTATTAGTATGGTGTTCCTAATAATCCTTTAGGTGAGTGTTTATATATTATTGTTATTATCAGTTTTGGTGGATATTGGATATTACTGGATGTATATACTATTGTGCATTTTTATTTTGTGGCACATCCAGTGTCATAGTACACAATGCTTGAAGTCATTGAACAATAGTGATGTGGCATTTTATATCAAGCTTGTCAAAAAAAAAAAGGTGATCACTTGTTCATTCACTCACTAATTGAGCAAATTACTTGCAAATTCCAGAAGTTTGTAGGCCTTTCATAAAGGTATTGCACTAATGTTTGTGAGCTAATCTATTAAATGTGACCACATTGCTACTATCGTACCGCCAAGTGTCCGAAATCACCTCTTTTACCCTTAAATAGGCCATTATTTAAGGGGACAGCCATTTGTAGTAGTGCAGTAGTGTTTCTTGTAGTAGAAACCATAGTAAATGTTATAGAGTGCACTCATTCAATCCCATAATGCACCGCAATAACGAGTGTACAACTGATGTTCACTCAACCATAGACATAAACATAGATGCCTCATTAGTACGCCATATTGGAACGGTCAAAGCAGGTCCCTGAACATTCGAGAGCAAGTTGACTGTGCATCTGCAAACGTAGTTAGACGCATGTATGAATATATATATATACAGTATATTCACACTGCCGATTTTGCAGGTTTTCCCACTTACAAAGCATGTAGAAGTCTGTAATTTTTATCATAGGTACTCTTCAACTGTGAGTGACGGAATCTAAAACAAAAATCCAGAAAATCACATTGTATGATTTTTAAGTAATTAATTTGCATTTTATTGCATGACATAAGTATTTGATACATCAGAAAAGCAGAACTTAATATTTGGTACAGAAACCTTTGTTTGCAATTACAGAGATCATACGTTTCCTGTAGTTCTTGACCAGGTTTGCACACACTGTAGCAGGGATTTTGGCCCACTCCACCATACAGACCTTCTCCAGATCCTTCAGGTTTCAGGGCTGTCGCTGGGCAAAACGGACTTTCAGCTCCCTCCAAAGATTTTCTATTGGGTTCAGGTCTGGAGACTGGCTAGGCCACTCCAGGACCTTGAGATGCTTCTTACGGAGCCACTCCTTAGTTGCCCTGGCTGTGTGTTTCGGGTCGTTGTCATGCTGGAAGACCCAGCCATGACCCATCTTCAGTGCTCTTACTGAGGGAAGGAGGTTGTTGGCCAAGATCTCACAATACATGACCCATCCATCCTCCCCTCAATACGGTGCAGTCTTCCTGTCCCCTTTGCAGAAAAGCATCCCCAAAGAATGATGTTTCCACCTCCATGCTTCACGGTTGGGATGGTGTTCTTGGGGTTGTACTCATCCTTCTTCTTCCTCCAAACACAGCGAGTGGAGTTTAGACCAAAAAGCTCTATTTTTGTCTCATCAGACCACATGACCTTCTCCCATTCCTCCTCTGGATCATCCAGATGGTCATTGGCAAACTTCAGACGGGCCTGGACATGCGCTGGCTTGAGCAGGGGGACCTTGCATGCGCTGCAGGATTTTAATCCATGACGGCGTAGTGTGTTACTAATGGTTTTCTTTGAGACTGTGGTCCCAGCTCTCTTCAGGTCATTGACCAGGTCCTGCCGTGTAGTTCTGGGCTAATCCCTCACCTTCCTCATGATCATTGATGCCCCACGAGGTGAGATCTTGCATGGTTCCCCAGACCGAGGGAGATTGATCGTCATCTTGAACTTCTTCCATTTTCTAATAATTGCACCAACAGTTGTTGCCTTCTCACCAAGCTGCTTGCCTATTGTCCTGTAGCCCATCCCAGCCTTGTGCAGGTCTACAATTGTATCCCTGATGTCCTTACACAGCTCTCTGGTCTTGGCCATTGTGGAGAGGTTGGAGTCTGTTTGTTTGAGTGTGTGGACAGGTGTCTTTTATACAGGTAACGAGTTCAAACAGGTGCAGTTAGCACAGGTAATGAGTGGAGAACAGGAGGGCTTCTTAAAGAAAAACTAACAGGTCTGTGAGAGCCGGAATTCTTACTGGTTGGTAGGTGATCAAATACTTATGTCATGCAATAAAATGCAAATTAATTATTTAATAATCATACAATTTGATTTTCTGGATTTTTGTTTTAGATTTCGTCTCTCACAGTTGAAGTGTACCTATGATAAAAATTACAGACCTCTACATGCTTTGTAAGTAGGAAAACCTGCAAAATCTGCAGTATATCAAATACTTGTTCTCCCCACTGTGTATATATATATGCAATAGACTTCAGCAGAGAATTTTTGCTAAACTAACACAAGTCGAAGGCGTCAGCGAGCACGACATTAAAAAGTTACCATAGTAAAAGTAAAAGCATGTAAAAGTACCATAGTAAAAACCTGTAATACATATAAAAACACAAACCGACACACTCTCTCCTGTGAAAGGTGAGAATGTGGCATCTACGTGTACATTAGGTATACATGCCCTCAACCATAGATATGTATACATAGATTCAACATTCGACCGCTCCGACACACTTGCACGCCCGCCATCTTGGAACGATCAGCATGTCATCACTCACAGTAAAAATCAATGATGCTACAACATTGCACAGCTTCTGGCTGTGAAACCGCCTAGATTTCAATTCCCGAAGAAATGGGATAACCATTCACAGGTGAGAATGTGTTGGTTTTTGATTTTATATGTATTAGCTCAATATTACAGGTTTTTATTACATTTACATTTAATCATTTCGCAGAAGCTTTTATCCAAAGCAACTTACAAATGAGGACAGCAATAGAAGCAATCGAACTAACAATAGGGCAACAATACGCAAGTGCAGTGACCAGTCCCAGTTAATCCAGCACAGTACATGTAGCAAGTTTTTTTATTTTTTTATTTTTTTATAGATATATAATAGTAAGTGTTAGTATTAATGGGTCAAGTGTTGAAGAAAAAGATGCGTCTTTAGCAGTTTCTTGAAAATTCTTGGGCTGATATAGGCAGGTCATTCCACCAGCTTGGGACAGTCAAGATAAAGGTCTGTGAAAGTGATTGTGTGCCTCTTTGGGATGACACCACAAGGTGCCTTTCACTTGCAGATCGGAAGCTCCTGGATGGTAACTTTTTAATGTTGTGTTAGCTAACGCCTTCGTCTTGTTGTATTGTGTTAGTTTAGCAAAATTATCCGCTGAAGTTTATTGCAGATATGCCCCAGGTTTCACAGACAAGGCTTAAGTCTAGTCCCAGACTAAAATGGAAATGACTAAATGGATGTGCCACAACATCTAACGGCATGTGCCAGTGGCACCATAACGTAAGATACTATACCACTAAATGCCTAAATTAACTTGTAGCATTTGAAAGAACAATCTTAGTATTTACCCTTCGGAGCTGGAAGTAACGGGTTGCCAGCACGCTGGTGCCAAAGCGTGAGTAGTAAAGTCCATGGTACTACAATCAAAACAAGTGCAAGGAAGTCCCTTCTCTTCGGCATGTCTTACCTGTGGCAAACAAGTCACCTTAGTGATTGGTATTAAACGGATACCATTTTTAATTACAATTTAAGCCTTCAACGATTATGAAAACATGATAATTGAGATAATGATCTCAATTATTCTGTTAAAAAAGGGTTTTGTGAGGAAGAACAGTGAATGAACCAGTAAAACCAGAAAAATAAAGCAGTTTACTTAACTCACCCAAAGGCATTTATTTAGCCTACTAACCAGATGAATCCGACAAAAACAGCGTAACATTATAACTTGCATCTGCAACAAAATAATGCGAATGCATAAGTAAACATGAACTTAAATCGTGTTGTAAATACGCTCTGTGGTAGATTTTTCGACGCCCCTAAACGTCTCCTGATTAACGTTCAATAATATTTATTATCAACGTCTTGACCCCTAAACACTATCACTTGGCAAATAAGATCTCTAGTGCTCCACTAACTTGCTGCGCAGCAATAACTAAACAGACTCCAGACAATGCCTTCGAATATGCTTTAATCACGGCCGGAGGATCTCAGACAAATTTCAGAGAGAATCCCACCAGCAAAAAGAATACAACAGTTTTTATAGAAGAGGAGCATGGCAAAGGTGACAAGATACATTACATAATTTTCCTGCAATATGATTGGTTCTTCATTTGCATAATTCAGCTAACCCTTCTTTTACTAGGTAGTAGAAGCAAACTCTGGATTTCTTGATTTACTTCACTTTTCACTCAAAACTCAAAGTCATGAGTTTTTAATTTTAGATATCTGTCTAGTTTCATTTCCCCTTTTATTATGTTCGGTCATGATTGAGACACACTGACTGACTGAGTGTTTGGGGACATTTCAGGTTTCAAAAGCATATAATTGTTAATCCTGCAAGAAAAATAAATGTTAGTTATGATTAATCCACCATAATCCAACACAGCTTTATGTAATAAAACATAAATAATTCACAATATTGTATTGCAATAGTGTACTCGTTTTCACAAGGGCTGATACATATTTAAATTAATATATAAATTATCTGAGCATTTTCTTTTAGATATTTTTTATTTTAATTGTTGTCAACTACAATGCCATTGACTGGTATTCGATGCCATGTTTGCCATTTTGCCATTCCAAGTAAAATTTACTAAAATAATTAAATTATATAATACTGCTAAAATTAAAATAAAAAGTCAAATTTTAGTGAAAAAACTTAAACTGTGTGAAGATTAACACTACAACTGGCCAGTGAGCGTAGGTTAAAACCTTTGATTTTATAATTTTATAAACTTTATAGTTAAAAAAATAAATGCAATTTGTTAACAGTCAGGCACAATTTGTATTTAGGCCAGTGTTTGTCAAAATCATCCATTCATCTATTTTCCAACCCGCTGGTCCAATGTGGCGAAGGCGTAATATCATACAGGTATAAATTCCTTTTTACTTGATTAATAATGGTTTAATTAAGGTTTATACATAGTTTCCATGACTGAGTTCAAGATGAATCTTTTCATCATACTGGAGCTGCCAGTTTCAAATGATTATTAAACAACAAGCACAAACTATGCAAAAGCGGAAGCTGAATTCAATCACTCGTTTTCATTCCCTCAAGTGAAATATATTAGTGGACTAATGACGGGAATAGTCAATGAGGGTATAGGGGGCGATTTCGAACTCAGCCCTGGGCATGTTTGAAAAGCACTGATTTAGGCTAATCATTGCTCCATTTTGTGTTCTGTTGGTCTAACTGAAATAATATCTCTAGTTCAAATATATTCGAAAAAATAATTGGAATTTACTAATATGTTTTTTAGGAGTTTTCAGTATGATGAGGAATTGCATTACAACAAAGCTGATCATATTTATTTTCATTTATTATTTCGATATTAATTTATTTTTACATGTATTTTTTTATTTGTTTTCCAGTTAAAATATATAAAGTTTTTTGTTTTTTTTACGTTTAATAAATGCATGATGTTTCCAGAGTCAAGGAGTAATTGTTTTAAATAACCATGATCAAAGATTTTGCCATAATCGAGCATCCTTGCTTCATAAGTGCCATTTGCTAAGGTAAGAATCATTATTATCAATGCTTGGGGTTAGAGATTTGAAAATTTTTTAAAGCATTTGCTGCCATCACTGCACACATCCCTGTAATGTGCTTTCTCTGCAGCTTCTTTTTCCCAGAAAATAGGTCAGTATAAGCTTTAAACTTTGCTTCAGTAGCAACTGAATATAAATTTGAAGAGACCAAAAATTCGAATGCATCCTCACAATCTCGGGTCTCTTTAGAGGCGTTTGAGTATGTGTCTTCAATTTCATGTCTTCAGTAGATACTCCAGCAGTACATATCCTATGATAGAGATGTTTTTCTGTTTCTCTGCATGTTAAATGAGCTTACCGGTGTTTATCCCTCTCTTTTCATAGTCCCCGCAGCAGGCAACTCCATCAGGAACTGAGACATGCAAATAATTGAGACACATAATCACATTTAGACTCAGATATCATTTGATGTACAATTTCAAATAATGAAAAACAGAATAAATAATGAAGTATTTTAGAGCATAACTAATAAATGTCACAGATATGTATTCCTGGTCAGAATGTCACAGCATTCATACTGAACATTCTCTATGGTTTGGCAGGTCATTCTGTAAGGATCTCAGACAAACGTGTTAAACGTGAAGATGAATGAATGCCAAGTTGTAAACACACACATACACGCACGTACATTCTCTCTCTGTCAATAATTTGGGTGTTAGATTTAGGTCAGACCATTGTGTGTCTCAGTAAGTCTCAAAATAATGAGCGCCGCCAGGGAATCAGACTGGATCTGATTAAGCCACAGAACTGAGGTTGACAATTCAAGATCTTTACCAAAAATGTATGCAACTTTTGATGGAAAAAAAGTGATGTTATTTCAATCGAGAGGTGGATGGCCATGATGTGTCTTCCTACGTGGTTGTTTAAGTAATGAAAAGCTACACACTCCATCAATTAGGGTTAGAAGAACTGTTGGCAAACATATAACATGCTAGAAACATCCAAACAGGGACTTTTTTTTTTTTTGTCCGGGCATTGTATAAACGTATATAATAAAAACCTATATAATAACAATTTAATATAAAAGTATTTATACAACACGCAAGTACTTACATTGTACTGACATTATGCTAATTTAAATTAAATACATTGCATTTAACAGTAAAACATAAAAGGAAAAGGAAAAATAAACATTAAAAAATGAATGTGGAGGAATGTGCTTATTTGTCATTAAAAAAATGGCATAATGCAAACAAATCTTTTCATTATGATTCATTCATAATTCATTCATAATGTTCTCCAAAACACTGTCAAATAACCCAAACTCCTTTACATTTTCTTCATGATCTACGGTTCAATCTTTCTGAAGATCCTTCATAAGCATCCTAATCTTTTGCCTGTCCCCATTTCTTATGCAAGAGGCCCAGATTCACTCCGTACTTGTTTAGACAAACATTTAAACAACCAATAAAAAGGCAGCACTGCTTGGTGCCTCACACTTGTCTCGGTTTGTTTATTGTGCGCGTGTCCCAGAGGGAGATATGGATGTGTTGCTAAATTTGGCTGGAAGAGAAAGAGAGCATATATTCAGCACAACTGAAGCTTGCATAAAAAAAGCTTAGTTTTCTTTTCCAATTTCTTCCCAATTTTTAAAACTGTGACAATAAAACATTTAAACGCCATACATCTCACACTTTTGCAATTAAGGAGAAAGCATATCACTGTTTAAAAATGTTATATTAAAGCCAGTTATACTTACATATTGCATCTATCTTTCGTTGCCTTGACGGAAACATTTACAGTCAGATATCCTGCTGGTAGCCTTTGAGGGAGAAAAGACAATAAGAGACGGAGAGAGAGAGTGGGTTGGTGTGAGCAGTGCCAGGGCCAGCAGGGGATGAGAGGTCATCCCTCCCGAAGAATGCGTCCTCTCATTCTGACAACAAAGAGTGCAATTGTGGATGCTGATGGGAGATGGCAGCAAAAACAAAGGGCAATCATCAACAACGTCACCAACTGAAATTCCCAAAACATGAGGAATATAATAATATTACCTCAAGAATGAGGCTTTGTTTTACCAATGTTTAGTTTAGTTTATTAATTTATAAAGGACATTTAAAAACTACAGATGTTCAAACCGTGCTGTACAACAAATAAAGGCCTATAAAACATCTGAAAAACCAATTAGACAAATGAAAATGATACACCCTGAAACAGAATTAAAACATAAAGAATAAAAACAAATAGATTCTTCAAATAGATTTAATCTGCCTGGTTCAGATTACACGATTTTGGCACGATCCGTTTGACATAGGGTGTCGTGGGGATTAAAGAAAATTAAAGAAAAAAATGGCAGAAAATTTTGTAATTTCATCAGGCAGAAGTCAGCTTCAAGACTCACAAGGAGTTCGTTGGCCGCCCCGCTTACAGTTAAGATCACAGCAGTTATACCCTTCACTAATGACTAAGCTACGTCATTACTTCAGGTTGAATGATTCTGATTGGCTAAGAAATAGATAAACATAGTAATTTTCCACACATGGACTGATAGGCAGTAGCACATCTCCACAGTTTGTATGGCTACCACCAGGACCCTGAGTTAGGGACCCTGTGTCTCTCCGAGGTCACAAGACTGTGTGTCCAGGCGCCAACATGTCAAAGAAAACAAGTCAGTCAATCTCCAATAATGTCAGTGGTTCCTTAACCTATAACCAAGAAGACTAACACACACACACCGACACACAGCTTCTTCAAGGTTGGCTTTGGCCAGGCTCTAACTATAAACAGGATAGTCTTCTCAAAACATCAAGATAATACATCTGAAGGAACATCACCTACAGCTCAACCTGGCAAAGACTGAGCTTCTCGTCCTCCCTGCCAATCCAGACTGTCAGACTGAGGTGGACATCAGACAATGAAATCAGACTGAGATGGAAATTAGGCAGAAGAGGAGATCAGACTGAGTTGGAAATCAGAGAGTGAAATCAGACTCGGGGTTGATATCACACAGTAAAGTCAAACTGAGCTGGAAATCAGACCGAGGTGGAGATTGGATAGTGAAATCAGAGATGGAAATCAGGCAGAAGAGGAGATCAGACTGAGTTGGAAATCAGAGAGTGAAATCAGACTCGGGTTGATATCAGACAGTAAAGTCAAACTGAGCTAGAAATCAGGCCGAGGTGGAGATTGGATAGTGAAATCAGAGATGGAAATCAGGCAGAAGAGGAGATCAGACTGAGTTGGAAATCAGAGAGTGAAATCAGACTCGGGTTGATATCAGACAGTAAAGTCAAACTGAGCTAGAAATCAGGCCGAGGTGGAGATTGGATAGTGAAATCAGAGATGGAAATCAGGCAGAAGAGGAGATCAGACTGAGTTGGAAATCAGAGAGTGAAATCAGACTCGGGTTGATATCAGACAGTAAAGTCAAACTGAGCTAGAAATCAGGCCGAGGTGGAGATTGGATAGTGAAATCAGAGATGGAAATTAGGCAGAAGAGGAGATCAGACTGAGTTGGAAATCAGAGAGTGAAATCAGACTCGGGGTTGATATCACACAGTAAAGTCAAACTGTGCTGGAAATCAGACCGAGGTGGAGATTGGATAGTAAATCAGACTGTCAGAAAGTAAATCCAGACTGGATATCAGATAATGAAATCAGACTGAGATGGAAATCAGACAGGAGGAGATCAGACCGAGTTGGAAATCAGAGAGTGAAATCAGACTCGGGTTGATATCAGACAGTAAAGTCAAACTGAGCTAGAAATCAGACCGAGGTGGAGATTGGATAGTGAAATCAGAGATGGAAATCAGGCAGAAGAGGAGATCAGACTGAGTTGGAAATTGTGCAAATAGTACCAGTTCCTGAATACAAACTCTACAATCTGAAAGTATGCATAATGACTGTTGCTATGGCAACAGAGGGACCAAATCTGGCGGAAGATCGCTGGTAAAAAACGACAGATGTTCCCTCCTCTCTTATGCTCTCCCTCCCTGTATTTCTCTCTCTCGAACTGATGTGTATTATTTCAATATGAGATTTCCTAATACAGTCACCACAAAAGATGTGCAAATACAGAAGCTGAAAATGCTTGCCCTGATTAAACTGACAAATCACACACATACCAAGAGACAAGTTTTTGTGGCTTTTAGTTTTAACAGGGTTTTTTTTTAAGTAATCAGGTCATTAAAAGCTATTAATGCAGCCTTTACTACATGGGACAGTGCTGTGAGCTCCTGGGGCGGTTTGGCTGATGTCCATTTATTGATGTCCATGCACATGTCACAGTTGAGTTTAAAAACACCCTCTAACTGTCCTACTTGATGCCTTCAGCCTGCAGACAGAAAACCCTGCACGGTCACATCCATGTGCTACAGTAATCACAGTTTCTCAGCTGGAAAGACAAAACCCAGAAAGGAAACATACGGCGATGTAAGCTTTGCCTTTGCCTTGAAACATAAGCCTTGTCTTAGCACAGCACTTCCAGTGTGAATTAATGATGGTTCAGTCCATTAATTGTAGGAGAAGAGATTTTTTTTTTTACCTGAATGCTTTCAAGTGTGCCGATTCCCGCCCTGTACCAATTCTTCACTCATTTTTTGTTTTTCTTCCCTTGCTCCTGCAAAATGCTTTTAGTGAATAATTTAAAGGCACATTCTAATCTAAAATGTGTTTTTACAAAACAGAGAAAACAAGACAGACACTGTAACAACCTTATCTGAAGAGGAGTAAAGCATTCTGTGCTGCTTCTCTCTTTCTCTCTCTGTATGTCTCACTCACACACACACACACACACACACACACACACACACACGCACAAACACACGTAATTTAAACATGGAGATGTCGATTTCCATGGGTGGACAGATCCATTAGAGATTTTAGGCATTGAATATCGAAGTGTTTCATATGACTTTGGCTGTAAAAATCTAAACAGCATGTCAGATTTGTGAACTTTGTGCTGTGTTTAAAAGTGAGGGTAATTTAAACCCCACATTGTAAAAAGTGGAAACCTGCAATTTCTTTTCTTAAAAAGCTATTTTTTATTGATTTAACCCGTAAAAATGTATTTTGTTGGTAAATGAATGCATTAATTAGTTTGATTCAGCAATATTAAATAATATCTTAATTAGATGTTAAAAGTTAATTTAGATGTTTTTTTGCTTTTGTGACCAGTGTTTTTCAGTACAGGCATTATCATTGAAATTTTGAGTCACCAAGGCTACTGGTCACATGTTTTACAGCAGTTGATATTTCTCAGGGCTGATTCTGTCTGACAAAATTCCCCAAAATGTTGTCACACTATATGGGGTAGGTTGACACAGTGGAAATCTAAAAAAAAATTTTTAGAATAATTTAAATTAATAATATAGTCATTTAAATTATTTATTATTTGCTTAAATTTCAGCAGAAAGACATTGCAACAATTATGGAACATAAATAATAGTTTTATTATTTGAAATAATAAATACAACATCATGTATCACCATGAATTGGTTTTATATTAATTATTCCCCTGGTTTCACAGACCAGTCTTAAACCATCATATTACCATAAATCATCATATTAGAATGATTTCTAAAGGATCACGTGATAGACTAGAGTAATGATCCTGAAAGTTCAGCTTTGCATCACAGAAATAAATGATAATTTAAAGTATAATGGATTGAAAACCAATTATTTTAATTTGTAATAATATATCACAATATTACATTTTTTCTGTATTTTTGATCAAATAAATGCAGGCTTGATGAGCAGAAGAAACTTTTTTCAAAAACATTCAAAATAGTAATGTTTTTTATATATATAATATAATGCAAAAAAAAAGGCATGTTTATAAAATATATTTAAATGTCCTAATTAAACTAAGGCCTAATCCTGATTTAATCAAAGCCCTGTCTGTGAAACCAGGCCATAAAGACAAAACAGGGCATACTTTATGCTTTCTATTTACGCCATCTAGTGGTTGTAGTGCAATGGCTGGCTATACATCTTTGCTTCGGCACCGTTGGACATGTCATGTTAAAGGGATAGTTCACCCAAAAAATAAAGTCATTAATTACTCACCCTCATGTCGTCAAGACTTTCGTTCATCTTCGGAACACAAATGAAGATATTTTTAATGACATCTGAGAGCTTTCTGTCCCTCAACTGACAGCTGTTGTAGCACTTTGACACTTTAAAAAGTTCATAAAGAGATCGTAAAACTAATCCATATGAATTGAGTGATTTAGTCCAAATTTTCTGAAGAGACTCGATCGCTTTATATGATAAACAGATTGAATTTAGGCTTTTATTCACATAAACATTCATCAGTTGTGGGAAGCTCTAGCATGTTCGTTTGATGTGTGAGAAGAACCAATAAGGTTCATTCTCGTGTTACGCAGCACATTTGAGCTTTCACAAGAGGCTTGTCCTGTATTTCACATAAATAAAGCTGTATGTTTTCGAATCGCTCTCGCTGTAGCCTAATTAATAATAGGCTATCATACACCGATTGGTATTTAATTACCCATACCATTTAAAGATGATTACATATGACATATCATTCACAGTATTTATTTGAATGGAAGAAGCCAAATGAGAAGCCAAATGTTGCAACTGACCCCAACCCAGGTTACCTGATGCAGTGAGATCCAATCAAGAAGTGATAAATACAAATTATTTTATTTATAAATGAAGAATATAATGAATAATAAAAATAATAAATCAATGAATATTTAGATACATTTGTAAGTAATAATCGGATTTTAATTGCAAGTAACAAAGTAATAATAAACCAGTCCTTAACTAAATATCTCTTAGTAAAATAATATTGCCCATGAGCGAGATTCAAGAGCAAGAGCAATGTATGAGCTTTGCCAATATTTATAGGTTCAGATCAGATCAGGAAATGTTAATCATTTCAAAAATATATTTTCTAAGTATTACATTCTGTAAGCGTAGTTAAACATTGTGGTTTTAACACTATAGAAACAGAACGAGCCAAATAAGCCTTTTCAACATGTCTGGACTTTATGCTAATACTCTCTGTAAAAACCACAAGCTCATTCAACATTTGATATTAGATTCGATAACAGACATTGACGAGAAATATGTCTCAACTTTTAGAGAAGTAACAGCATGACATGTACTTTTTCAGAGCAGAGATGAACCAAAGGTCTGGTTTTAATAGAATATACATAGGCTTCTATGTAGCCTATATAAATTATGAGTATATGATATTAAAAGATATAATAGACAAAAAAGATATTACAAAGAATTCAAGAAGATAATAGACAAAGAATTCATAAATTGATTAATACAAGAACAATGAACAATTTGAACGGATTAATCATAGAAATAACCATAAAGAATTTCATAATATCATAAGCAATGATTTTCTTCATCATTACCATAACAAATGCTTTTCATTTCAATCCAGCAGTTAAAAATAATTATTCGGGTATATTGATTTTAAATCTTAGAGGAGATTTAAAACTACTCCACGAATGCAGCAAAATTATATAAATGTGCCACTAAGGACTGCAAGAAGACTAAAGCCCGCCCACCGCGATATAAATGACAGGTTGACAGCCAATCAGAACAGAGATTAGAGAAGGAGCTCCTGCAACGGCGTGAATTCTGAACGCGAGCTCGGGCTGTTGGAGGTACATTTTATTCCTTCTTTCTAATGAAACTGTCAAGCAACATTAACTGTTCAAGCAAGATATAAGTCGAGAAATATTTCTATGTATCTTAGCATTACATTATAAAAACGTTTAGTCAGCACTCTGCACAATGGTAGTAAGGACGCTTGTTGTTGAGGTCAGATGATCAGAATCAGTGTTGTTACTGCATTCGCCGTTTTGATGCACTGACGTCACCGCGCGATTTTGCGTTTTTGTAATCTCGTGCGCTGCGCGTGCTGATACCAAAGCGCGCTTGCGCTGTCAAAGGCTTTTTTTAATACGGTTTAAAAAGCGCAGGATGATCAAAAACGGCTCCTTTATTCACACAGCATTTGTTTACTCAACAATCATCGTTTTAATGGATTTTTACTTCCATTGAGAGGGCATGTGTCCCCATGCAACGTGCAGAAAGCACTTATGTTATTTTTATCCGGAGTTTGTCATTCTTGCAAGAGATGTTCTTTGACCCCTGCATCATGTTTCAAATTCATATTGCTGTATAAGTCTATGGCCACTCAAGAAACCCTTTGGCATTTAGACTACATGAGGTCTGTAGAAAGTGTGATATTTTCATGATTCTGTTCCCCTCTGATTTGTCTGATTGTGAAAGTCTAAATAGTGTTGAGTCTTTTGTTTTTTCTCAGATGTATTTGCTGGTCCACTTCACAGCAAGCTGCTTGCTTAGAGACTAAAGTAAACTGACTCTGAGATGTTTTCCAGGCACAGCAGTGAATGCCGGCTGAAGAGAGGCCTCCTGTCGCCCATGCAACTTTAAGGAACCTGGACAGGAGCTGAAAATCTTCAAAATGATTTAGACCTTTGGATCAGTTTTTGAGAGTTCGTGAAGTTTCATCAGGAGAAAACTGGTTAACAGAACTGAAGGCTTTTGTCTAGTGCTATAAGAACTTTTTTTGGTGGTAATCTTGCAGCATTGTTTCTGAGTTTTCTTTTATTGTAAATTCACAATCTCACAACCGCAATCATGGGAGCAGCAAATTATGGATATTACCGCACTGTTATATTTATCTCAATGTTTGTGGGCTACATGCTATATTACTTCAACCGAAAGACTTTCTCCTTTCTAATGCCATCAGTGATGGAGGAGATTGATCTGGATAAAGAAGATCTTGGTAAGTGTGTTGTGTGTAACCGTTCTAAAGTTTGGGATCAGTAAGTTGTTTTTTTGTTTTATATATAAAGAAATTCATGCTTTTTCAGCAAGGTTGTGTTGATTTTATCAAAAGTGACAGTAAAGACATTTATGATACAAAAGATTACTGTTTTTAATAAATGCTTTTCTTTTGAACTTTATATTCATCAAAGAATCCACAAAAATATTAAGCTTTAACTGTTTTCAACACTGATAATAGTAATGTTTCTCGAGCAGCAAATCAGCATATTAGAATGATTTCTGAAGGATCATGTGACACTGAAGACTGGAGTAATGATGCTGAAAATTCAGCTTTGCCATCACAAGAATTTCTTTTTTTTTTACTGTATTTTTGCTCAAAGAGACTGATCAAAAACATTAAGAAATCTTACAGACCGCAAACTGTATATATGTGTGTGTGTGTATACTATATATATATATATATAATCACACAGAGGGTCCCTGCCCTGTCTTTCTATTCACTCCTTGCCTTGAAAAAAAACATTGAAGACCCCTGTTGTATTGCAATGCAGTATTTCATGACTTACTAAGAAATCAAAACACCCAGAGTAGGTTCTTTCACTTGTGTCTTTTCCTGTTCCCTGTGATGCAGGGCTGATCACCAGCAGTCAGACTCTGGCCTACGCTATCAGCAAGTTTATCAGCGGAGTGCTTTCTGACCGGTTCAGCGCTCGCTGGCTCTTCGCCACCGGGCTCTTCATTGTAGGCACCATAAACATCGCCTTTTCCTGGTCATCCACTGTCATGACGTTTACCGTGCTTTGGTTCGTGAACGGGTTCGGTCAGGGTTTCGGCTGGCCACCATGTGGAAAGGTGCTTCGGAAGGTAAGATTGACCCTTTGCCTTTAAAATCTGTCAGTATGCACCTGTCTCCCAGTGTTGGCAGTGCGACGGGAATAGCTGGGAATTACATCTGCTGACCTCACACTGATGAATGCCACTAGATATATTCGAGATGCAACAGCTGATCCTTGTGGAGTCAAGCTGCGAGAGTTACGATACACTTAAATCTAATTTAAGCAACCAACAGCAGTTAACTTTGCCAAACCTTGTTGGTCTGCGGTAAAATAAAAAAGATTGAATATGACATGCATTTCAGTGGGTGTTAAAATGCATTGTAGTCATTAACTGGCATTGCTTTGGATTTAGGTTTAAGAATCTTATTTAATTGCTATTCAGATTCTAAATATTGTTTACCTAGGATAGATATGCTAATGATGATATAGCGTAGTACGATATCATCATTAGCATATCTAGCCTAGGTAGTCTTTTTAAATAAAAGAAACCTTATTATTGTTGTCTTTTTATTTTTATATTTAGTTGTTTACTTCAGGAACATCCCAAAAAGAGGTTTTATTCATTTTTATCTAGCATTGGGCAGATGGAATGGCACAGAAACAAGTTACATGAAATAAATCCTAGTATAAGAAGGTTTTTTAATCATTTCAAATAAAGGTATGATCAAATTGTTTTTACTCGAGATTTACACATGGTTGTTTATTGAAAGGTGAAGAACAAGCACCATGCCTTAAAACTCGAATGACTGTTAAACATATTTTATTGGTGTCAACTGTTAATGTAATTTCATTCAGAGAAATTATTAACTGGTGTATTTAAAAATGTACCACGTGAATGTATCTTTGAATTTTTATCTGGTGTCTTATGTCTTTAGCTAGTTGTTAATTGTATGGCTTTTATTATTCACTTGCCATGATCCTGCCATGAAGTTAGCATTGTTGCTGACATAGCAATAAAAAATAATTAATACATTATCCAACATTGCTTAGCAATTTTTAGATCTAGTTTTTCTTCCCATATCTTATATTTTTTCCCACCACCATGTGTCTTTATGGGCTGTGTACTACTTAGATGTTAAATAAACTAGAAGCCTTTTCTAGAAAATAGCATAAAACCTGTATTGACATTGTGTTAATTGGTTTCCATGAAATTTGAATGGCCTTGTTCCGGCTTTTTCCAGTGGTTTGAACCGTCTCAGTTTGGCACATGGTGGGCCATCCTGTGCTGCAGTATGAACCTGGCAGGTAGTCTGGGACCCATCATCACTACAGTGCTGGTTCAGTACTATAACTGGAGAATCATCATGTCCATGTCTGGGGTGATTTGCATGGCCGTCGCTGTCGTTTGCCTTCTGACGGTGAAGAACGAACCCAGTGATGTGGGGCTGCCCAACATTGAGCCTGGAGCTAAAAAGGGCAAAGGGAAGAAGGGAGGTAAGATAATACCTTAATTGTTTTTATGTTTATGCTGTTTACAATATGTTTGTTTGTAATTGGCTACTGCTCCTGTCAATCCACTCGGTCTCCGCCGTTGTTCCAGGTCCTAATGAGGAAAGCAGTCTAAAAGAGTTCCTGTTGTCTCCGTACCTTTGGGTGCTGTCTGCGGGATACCTGGTTGTGTTTGGGGTAAAGATCGCCTGTACTGACTGGGGTCAGCTCTTCCTCATGCAGGAAAAAGGCCAGTCTGCCATGATGGGTGAGTGTGGTACTTTATAGCTGTTTATCCTGAAGCTTTCTGTGTTGTTTATGGTCCGTCTGTGGATGCTAACGTGTTTGTTTTCTACAGGCAGCTCATACATGAGCGCGCTGGAAGTTGGAGGGTTTTTTGGCAGCATTGGAGCTGGTTATCTGTCAGACAGGGCTGTTGCTCGGGTGGGTTCGGTTTACAGTAGAGATGCACCGATTGATCGGCTGGTGACCGGAATTGGCCGATTTTCACGTGATCGGCCATGACCGGCGACCGGCCGGTCAGTCTGACATATGCCGATTTTATGCCGTCAAATGCACTCGGGCGCCGCATGATTAACAACGCGCAACATCAGCATCACACGTGCACACGGAACGCACATTTAGGAACCTCGTAAATTACGGCCGTTTCACACCGCAAATGTCAGCGGCGCGTGAGCAGTGCATTTTTTTTTCCCGGCGTGCATGTTAATCAATGAGTGCATTCACACCGCGAGCAAGAGCAGCGCGAGCGTCAAGCAGGAGCGTCGCGTGAGCAGTAGTGAAGCGCGGGTTTCGGCGCCGAGTCTATTTTTGCTGCGCTGCTCACGCTCAATTAAAATGAAAGCACACTTTTGATGGACAAAATAAAAATGAATTCACACAAAAAGTGCTCAAAATGCACAGAATAAGCATGTCTAGTGTGTTTTAACAAGAACTCCAGTATGTCAGAAAAGAAAACGAAGACTCAAAAATATTTGTAGAAGATTTACCCATTTAAACTTGTTTTCATTATTCAGTTTTGGTTGCAAGTATGGTTATGATTATAAAAAATAAATAAAGTAAGCTAGACAGAAATTATAGAAATATCTTTATACTGCAAGGCTATATATATATATATATATATATATATATATATATATATATATATATATATATATATATATATATATATATATATATATATATATATCAATGAATATAGTTTGATATATATCAAACTCAATGAAAAATCGGAATCGGCCTAGAAAATTGTAATCGGTGCATCTCTAGTTTACAGTATAATCCATTCATTTGGAATGCACAATATTTCAGGTTATATCTAATAAAATCTCTTACTAGATTGATAATATTGGTCGTTGTATTAATATTTAGAAATAAAATAATAATAATAATAATAAATATAAAGTGAATTAAAATAATGGCCTTAATAATAATAATATTTGTTGCAATAGATTGATAATTTTTGCCATTATATTAATAATTACAGTAATAGCTATAGATTTAAAATGAATTAAAATAATGGCCTATCGCCATTTTTTGCTATATTGTTGCATTCCTAATTTTTTTTAAATGAATTTGTAAGTTATGAATGGAGATCATTTCATCTGTTAAACAGTGACTTCCTACTTTACAGCAAGGTCTGGGTATCTATGGTAATCCTCGCCATGGGCTACTCCTGATGATGATGGCAGGCATGGCTGTGTCCATGTACCTTTTCCGGGTTACCATCACACCAGAGACCCCAGAGGTGATCTAAAAATTATTCAAAGTGCTTCAATAGCTGTTTCCATCCACCTATTTTTACACAAATTTTGCAATATCTCAGAAAAAAAGCTGGATGAAAACAAGATGTGCGTAAATTCTAAAAATGTGCATAAAAAAAAACCTTGCATCTGATTAGAGGACATGCACAGTAATTTACTATGATGGAAAAAAGAGCTAAAGTGGCTTCCCCGATTGCAGCAACTTCAATTTTTATGACACATATTTTGCACCAATTTTTCAGGAAGTGACAATTTCATTCTGTTGAACACATGGGATGGAAACGTTGCTTTCTATGAAAAGGTTTTATGCAAAAAGAGAGATTCCAATTTTCCCCAAAATGGAAACATAGCTAATTTGTGCTTTCTTGTGTTAGTTAAATGGTTATGTGTGCTTCTTCAGGAAGCACCGCTATGGGCTTTGGCACTCCATCCAGTTTCACTCCTCACTGGTGTCTCAGAGAAAGAGGTATAGAGCTCCAATAATTCACTAGAATGAGATCATCTTTATTGTCTTCACTTTAATGTTGTCTAATACAACATTTTTTAATCTCTTTCTATTCTGCAGCTTTGGATTTTGATTCTTGGTGCTGCATTTGGATTTTCCTCATACGGTCCAATCGCCTTGTTTGGGGTTATTGCGAGTGAGAGCGCCCCCTCCAATTTCTGTGGGACATCGCATGCCATTGTAGCTCTGATGGCAAATGGTAAATCTGCACAAATTGTTTCATGACAAAATGCATGAAGATAAAATGCTCTATATAACCATATATTTCCTTTTTTTTTTTTTTTTTAGTTGGTGCATTCATTGCTGGCCTGCCATTCAGCACCGTCGCTAAACGCTACAGCTGGGACACAGCATTTTGGGTAGCAGAAGTCTCCTGTGCTATAACAACAGTTTGTTTCTTCTTTGTGCGTAACATGCGCACAAAAATGGGCCATGTGCCTAAAAAGATGGACTAATCCTCTTAATAAAATGATCCAATCAGAGAGCCCTGCAAATGTGACAGCACTCGATTGGGACATCTGGGCCTGGTTTCACAGACAGGGCATAGATTAAGCCAGGGTTAGGCTTTAGTTCAACTAGGGCATTTAAAGGTGCAGTATGTGAGATTGACAGGTCATGGTTGAAATGGGTACTGCAGTCCAAATTCAAAATATTGGAGAGCGTTGTTTCCCTCAAAATAATATTGGGTAAATTGGCAACGTGCGGTATCGCACAGACCAAAACAAAAACAGAAATTCCGACACGGAACGCACATTTCAAAGTAAAATGACTGGCTGTAGAAGTGTTTTTCAGAGAAACGAGTATGTGAACTCAGCATGTTTCCTAAATATCTGCAAACATATTATAATATTTTTATGCTTTAGTACAGTCAAAACACGTACATACAGCACCTTTAAGTATATTTTATAAACGTGCCTTAGAAAAAAACATTACTGGTGTGCATCTTGAGACAAAACAATGGCACTGACATATTTTTAAGATACGTCAGTGCAGGTTGCTTCCAGTTAAAACAGCTTAAACATGCATTTTAGTCTGGGACTAGACTTAAGCCTTGTCTGTGAAACCGGGGGCTGGTCTTAAAGTTCACACTTAAAGATCACTTAAAGTTAGTTCGCACAAAAGTGAAAATTCTGTCATCATTTACTCACCCTTGTGTCATTATAAATGAAACGCAAATAAAGTGATCGTAAAATAAATCCATATGATTGGAGAGGTTTTATCCATGTCTTTTGAAGAGACACAATATCTTTATAATGTTGACAGATTTAATTTAGGTTTTTATGAAAGAAAGTTTTATATGTTTGAAATGACATGAGGGTGAGTAATTGATGACAGAATTTTAATTTTTGGGTGAACTAGCCCTTTAAGGAACTGTTTTTAGGGTTTTAATGCCAGTGTTACTGTTGCACTTTTAAAAAATGTATATTTTTAAATTGCATTTAGATAACCTAAGAAGATAATCAGTATCATATTAGTTTTTTTTTTTTTCATGAGCTTATTCGGCAGCAATATCACAACATTCACACACACTTTAGAGATGAAGTGGCTCCACTGTACATCTTTCAGAAGAACAGAACTTGTATTACTGTAAGAATAGAAATGTTTACAGATTTAAGTATAAAAAGTTGTTTACTTTCTTAGTTTGTATCAACATGAATTGTTTCACATGAATGTTGTTTGACTTGTTACTTTCTATGTATGCTTGTTCAATTGTTGAGTAACAGCTTTAGGTACGGAGAATTGAGGATCATCTCTCTCCAGTGTACACATATTTTTAATAGACACACATTGTTCTTTTGCACTTTAACATTTGTACTTTGTACATAACCTCCAGTATTAAAGCAGGAGTTTTAATTTTGAAATACAGGGGTTGGACAATAAAACTGAAACACTGGTCAATATAGTGTTGGAGGTTTTACGCCTATGCGCAGCCTGATGGCCGATCTTCACTGATTTTACATTCAGTATAAGCAGAGTGTGACGGTTGAATTAGCAGAGCAATAGCACATCTGAACATAAAATATTGCAATCCACACAACATAATGGGAGACATATCAGAGTTCAAAAGTGGATAAATTGTTGTTGCGTGTCTCACTGGCACATCTGTGACCAGGACAGCAAGTCTTTGTGGTGTATCGAGGGTAATATCTGCATACCACCATGTAGGACAAACCACATCCAACAGGAGTAACTGTCGACACAAAAGGAAGCTGTCTGAAAGGGATGTCCAGGTACTAACCTGGATTGTATCCAAAAAAACATAAAACCACAGCTGCCCAACTCACTGCAGAATTAAATGCGCTCCTGTTTCCACCAAAACTGTTCGTCTGGAGTCAATATTCACAGTCGGGCTGCTATAGCCAGCATTTTGGTCACTCGTGCCAAAGCCAAATGTTTCATTGGTGCCAACAGTGCAGATCTTGGGCGGTGGACAATGTGAAACATGTATTGTTCTCTGAAGAGTCCACCTTCACTGTCTTTCCCACAACCGTGGGAGTTACTGTGTGGAGAAGCTCCAAAGATGCTTAACACCCGGACTGTTGCCCAGAGTGAAACACGGGTGGATCAGTGATGGTTTGGGCTGCAATATCATCGCATTCCACATCACTGCCAAAGACTACCGAACCAATCTGGAGACCATGTGCACCTAATGGTTCAAACATTGTACCCTGAAGGGGGTGCCATGTATCAGCATGATAATGCACCAATATATACAGCAAGACTTGTGAAAGTATGGTTTGATGAAATGAAAGTGAAGTTGAACATCTCTCATGGCCTACACATATTTTTGAGTCACTTTAGGGTATTTTGGAGGAGCATGTCAGAAAACTTTTTTCTCCACCATAGTGACCTATATGTAGCATAGTTACACCATACTAATAAATTATTGTGGGCTAAAACTAGGTGTTTCAGTTTCATTGTCCAACCCCTATATGTACCCAATTCTTACTAATTTCATGCAACCAAGCAGGATCCTTTATGATGAATAAAGATGTAAAAATGTAGGATGTTTATTGTACAATTTTTGCTTACATGTCCACAACTTGATAACTTTTTTCATTTCGTATTTTTATTGTGAGCATAAACTTCATAAGTTCTTAAGTAGTTTTTCATATTTATATTATTTTTTCAAATGGTGTTAAAACAATGCATTCTAGCAGCACTTCTTTACAACTTCCAGTTCAGTCATTGCATCCTAAAACAAAAAGTATGTGCTTAAATCGAAAATGTGAATAGACTAACAATTCTGTGTAAACGAGTTTGATTAGACGGTCTCTGTTTTTCATGCAGCTCCCATGAGCAGGACGAACCAGCACATTGAGTAGGTTACAACAGTAATAGCCTACAACTCTGGCACTTACCATATAAAGGACATAAATATTTCTTTCTCTGAAACTTTCTAGTGACACTGTTAAAGGGGCGTAGACTGTACAATAAATTGTCAGAAATTGTTTTGATTTTGTCAGATTTTGCAGCATAAACTAAACTACCCAGAATTTGTTTCTTGGTTTTTCTTTTTTTTTTTTTTTTTTTTTACAAAAATGTATAGCCTATATATTTAAGGTTTATGAAATTGAAAATAGCTCATATTGTTTTGCCGAGCGAGCACTCGCTCCAGTCCTGCAGGTGACGAGCGCGAGCCACTGAGCGCAGAGAAAGCACGCGCTGCACCAGTCGAAGTGCACGCGGACAAAGCGGACGTGCGCGTGCGCTACTTCCTTTCTCTTCCGCAGCTCGCAACGCCTCAGCATGGTGAGTGCTCGAGCGACTCCATAATGTTAGAAAATATCACTTTTTACCCACTTCTCACGTGAAATAGCCGTTATATAACCACCGTGTCCTACTTTTTAAAGCATAATGATTACTATAATACAGAATAAGCGGGCCATTTAAGCGTTTGTGTATGGTTATTTTGTATAAAATGTTGCCGCATCGTGCGCGAGGCCCGAGCACACGCGCACAGCATTGCTACCACATTGGCTTATTATAACTCTGTCGATGTAATTAATAAAATACGTATTTATTTGTGCATGTGATTTAAATGATTTTTCTGTAACTGTCCAGCCGCCCAAGGATAGCAAGCAGAAGAAGGATGCGGGCAAGTCCAAAAAGGACAAGGATCCCGTCAACAAATCCGGAGGCAAAGCGAAGAAGAAGGTAAAAATACTTGAACACTATTCACCCAACGTAAAAGACCTGTCAGTTGCGAGTAATAAACTGTGATTCTATGGTGTAAATGCGTGCATGAATTTATGTTTTTTCCTTGTATTTGGTTTTGAGTAGAAGTGGTCCAAAGGAAAGGTGAGGGACAAGCTGAACAACCTGGTCCTCTTCGACAAGGCCACATATGACAAACTGTACAAAGAAGTCCCCAACTACAAGCTGATCACCCCCGCTGTGGTTTCTGAGAGACTGAAGATCAGGGGCTCGCTGGCCAGGGCTGCCCTTCAGGAGCTGCTCGGCAAAGGTGAAGATCTGACGCTCCAACAATTAATATGATTGATTCATGTGGTTAATGTACATCACACATCTGTGGAAGCGCATTTCCACAGCATAAGAAAAAATTATGACAGTCTAAATTGACAATGTTGATATAGAACAGGTCATAATTTTAATGAATCGTAATGTCAAGTGGAAATTCACATACTAAGTCATAGTTGTGAGTGGCAAACTAAGCTGAAATTATTATATTAAAAAGTCAAAATTGTGACTGTCATAATTTTGCTTTGTCATAATTGTGACCAAGTTTTTAATGTCATAAATATGATTCATAATTTTCTTGTGTGGCAGAAATGGTTCCCAAATGTTTTGTCAGTCGAATCCCTTGTTGGTTCATATTTCAGTAATTTAATGACATGTTAATTGCTAGTATTAATTAAAAATTAACTAGATGTAAGATACTTAAATATATTGATGCAAGTTTCAGTTGTACTGTGAAATAAAAATTGATTTACAATAGTTTTTTTACACTACAAGTTACAATATTAATGTATGTCTTAAATTCTTAAGGGTTCAAACCCTCAACCATTGATTTTAAGCTGAATACTGGTGAATTGCTGTACATTTTCAGGAATGTTGGAAATTATGCAAATGTGTAAATAAAGCGAACAGTGCACGTTGCGTTCGCAAATGCGCATTTGACTTGGCACATACGGAGATGGAGTGTGTGTTATGAATCCATGATGGAGTGATGTTTGGCTTTTGTTGTTGTCAGGTCTTATCAAGCTGGTGTCCAAGCACAGGGCTCAGGTGATTTACACCAGAAACACCAAGGGCACAGATGAGGTAGTTCCGGAGAAGGAGGCATAACATGGTGATTATTTAACTAAATTGTTCATTTTTCATATGTGATGTCTTTCAATGTTTATACCTACCGGATTCCTTCATTAAATATTATTCATCTCTTTTTCAGATTCCACCTTGGCTTGAGTTTATGGTCTTTTGTATAGGTAAATAAACCACAAAATGGAACTTGTGTTTGTGCTTTTCTTCTTTAAAATGAATATGTACCAACATTGCGTGAGCGTCTAGTCCAAAGAATCCTTGAGGATATCTGTGTGAAATGTACATTGGGATTTATTAGGTTTTAGGTTATATTGGGTCTGGATATGACAGAATGGTGATGTTTATGAATCTGAAGTTAGATCAAGCTACTTGTAAAAACCAAGCTTTATTACTCTATTACATTGACCGGCTTTATGCATACGGCCCCTGGTCTGAGTAAAATTTTAGTAAGTGTCAAAATTCTAAGAGTGGCAATTTTACTCTTATTCTTAGACTTAAGAATGTGATTCATAAAGGTTCTTAAGTGTTAAGACTAGGTCTTGGCTCCTAAATTATTTAAGAGTGCTGGAGAGGTATCCTAACTTAGGAGTAATAAAATGGAAGCAGAGAGTAGACACACTTTCCAACAAAAAATGTATTGGAGTCATATGATGACATGGAGTTGATAAAACCATACTATCTTGATCATACGCTCATGTCGTTTTCAAACCTGCAAGTCTTTCGTTCATCTTCGGAACACAAATGAAATCTGGGAGCTTTCTATTCTAAAGCCTTAATTAAATCTGTTCATATAAAGCGATCGAGTCTCTTCATAAATTTTGGATTAAACCGCTATTCATATGGATTATTTTATGATCTATTCATGAACTTTTTGAAGTGTTAAATTGGTAGTTGTGTAGCTGTCAATGGAGGGATAGAAAGCTCTGATTTAATTTGTGTTCCAAAGATGAACGAAAGTCTGGGGTTTGGAATGACGTGTGTGAGTAAATGACAATTTTAATTTTGGGGTGAACTATCACTTTAAATCATTGCCTACTATCAATGCACAAAGTAATGTGAAATGCAACTGATGCACAATAAATAGAAGTGATGCCTGATTTTCATGTCATCTTTTCACATTTTAATAAGGCTTAAAAGGCAGCAGCACATTATGAGACAGTGTATGAGACAAAAAAAATGAGGATATTTGTGACGGTCTACTAAACTAGGGGTTTTAAATTTGCATCAAGGTCCAGCACTAGTGCATCAACAAAGTCTTCAATGGTAGGGGCCTTCTGTAGCATTCCTGAGGATACAAAATGAATGAATATTAACAGTTGGTGAAGTCTTATAAAATGTAATTTCCAAATGTTTTAATTACCTTGGACCATTAGCATAGGCTCTTTGCTTCCTCCATGAGCGAGCATCTCTCTGCGATAACGCTCTCCCATCACTCTGCAAATGAGACGGTTTATTTCTTTATGTCTTAATAGTGAACCCTAGTGACTATAAAATGTAACAAGAACAAAAATAAGGAATAGTATTTCCAGTCACCTTGGGTACGTTTGATGTACATTTGTGCACTCAGCATCCACCATAAAATAATATAAAATATGCATATGATAAATGGCAAGAGAATGGCATTAGACTGACCTACTGAAAGGGTCCTGTAGAAAGCACTGCCTCCACACCATAGAGGCAACCGCCCTGGACATGAGGTAGGAGTAATATTTAGCACCATAGCCAACCAGGTGACTAAATCTCAGCTGCCAAGCCTATATCATCAGAGAATATGATTAGTATTTTATTATAAACATTATAGGTAAAAAAAAAAAAACCTTAAAAAGAGACCCTGCCACTCACTGTGTCATAAACATATGGTAACCCGTAAAACGTCTCCTGCATTTCCCTGAGGATGTCAGTGGTTGATCTGTATAGTGGTTTTCCATGATAAACCTGATCCAAAGCTGCATAGAAAATCTGTAAAGAGAAGAAATACACTAAAAACATTAATGACTATGACTAGTAGACATTTAACCCTTTAAAGCGTATTGTATGATTCTTCTATATCATACAATATGAGCAATAAAAGCCTGTTGCACCAAATATGATTTTGTATTTATATATATATATATATATATACAAACCTTTTTTTATCTCTAAAGATTCAGTAAATGTTTCAATTAAAAAATATATATCGATTTGTCTGACTATTATGTCAGGCTTTGCAGGGTTAATGTAACTAGAATTTCTCAACTATAGTTGACATTCACAATTACTCCTGATTCAATAAAGCTCTGACATTCTTCCCACCAGCACAATAGTTCTCTATAACAGAGCGGTGATATCTGTCTTCAGTACCTGTAGCTGAGTGTCAGCAGCACAGCAAACCCTCTTAGACTCACATAAACGGGACACAAGGCTCTCTGGAAGGGGCTGGAGGAAACAAAAGACATGTTAAATCAACATGCAGTTCTTCTAACGGGGTTCAGATACAGAGATGATGATCTCTCGAGCAGGCACAAACCCACCTCTCCAGTCTGATAATGACGTGCAAACTGGCTCACAACACGATAATCTGAGGCGAAATACTCCATCAGAACAGAAGGGACTTCAGCAAAGTCTGTGGAGCATCTGGTTCCTTTATTGATACATAAATAAATCAAACTCAAGTCAACCTGGCAGTTTGCCATGTAAATTCAATTTGTTATTTGTTAACACTTTGCATTCATTTTATTCAGGCTAAAGGAGTATAACTTAGTAGCTGTAGTAATCATCACCAAATAACCCTGAATATCCCTTTAATTATGAAGTTAACTCTGACCTGTGACATGCTGATAGCGTGTCCTGCCTAACATGGAGTGCATGGCATGTCCCATCTCATGAAACAGGTTTTCCACCATGGAGGGGGTGAGCAGAGATGGGGTTTTTCCGCTTGGTGGAGGTAGACTCAGCATCAGCACCACAACTGGCAGCTGGTAAACGCCATCTTCCCTCAGCCGGCCACCGCGGATGGTGAAGTGACAGTCCTGCCATACAGGGGGAACAGTACGTTCATAAATGAAATATAAAACATGCTGTATACACTACCATTCAAACGTTTGGGGCTAGTTACATGTTTTTAAAAGTCTCTTATGCTCATCAAGGCTGCATTTTTTGTTTTAATAAAAAAGATATTGTGAAATATTATTACAATTTCAAATATTTTAAAATGTCATTTATTCTTGTGATGCAAAGCTTCATTTTCAGAATCATTACTCTAGTTTTTAGTGTCACATGATCCTTCAGAAAGCATTCTAATATGCTGATTTGCTGCTCAAGAAACATTTTATTATTATAAATGTTGAAAATAGTTGTGCTACTTAGTTTTTTTTGTAAAAACAAAAATAAAATACATTTCTTCAAGATATGTTTTAAGTTCAAAGTTCTTGAGGAACACATTCAAATGATCTATCCAATCAGCACGAGAGGAGGCCAATATATATAGCCGACTGAGCGAATATGGGTAGAACTCTTTACTGCCCTAGTACTTCGGAAATCCTTTTAAAAGTAATCATGTGAATTAAACGTGGCACAATGGCCTTCATCATCACAGTATGATAATGCAAGGGATTCATCAATATGCTGATTGAGGACTGTTGGGACACTCCAGGCACAGGATGGTTCTTTTACACCTCAATGACACGTCTGTACCATTTGCTTCACAGGAAACGTGCTTTCCACTACATACTAGTGTGTTCTAACATGTAACTGTGCCATGTTTAGTCTCATCTGACACCTTATAAACTGAACTGAATGGTGGTGAACTTTATAAAGATACTGAAGTATCCTAATCTACAATATAGGTACTATTGCTTAAACACGCATTGAGGAGAATATGTTAATGTACTTCTCCCCCTCTTGAACACCACCCATTTGCTTTATCTTTTGGTTTCGGTCGGTTTTGGTGTTGGTATTCCACTCATGTTTAACAATGCTTTGCTCAGGCAAAGAAAGGTAACTGTTTTTCAGAGAGGCTTTAGCCCTGCCACTCTGTTCTTTAAGAGGTTAAAGATTAACAACAACTTTAATGGAGTCAGATTGTATCATATGATTATTGTAATGCCTTGTTCTCTGGCCTTCCAGCTAAATCTCTGAGCAGGCTACAGTATATTCAAAATTCTGCCGCCCGTGTGCTCACTCGTACTTCTCCTCGTGAACACATTACACCGGTGCTTTCACGGTTGCACTGGCTTCCCATAAATGCGAGAATTGATTTTAAAATTCTTATTTTAACATACAAGGCGCTATATGGGACTGCACCAGAGTATCTTTGTGATCTCATTAGCCCTTACACTCCATCACGTTCTCTCTGTTCTGCTAACTCTCTTTTACTACATCAGCCTTCATGTAAGCTCAAGACCATGAGGGAAAGAGCCTTTTCATTCAAAGCCCCCAAGCTAAGGAATGTGCTTCCTCTTACCATCAGAAATGCACCAACATTGGGACACTTTAAAAAGTTGATTAAGGCACATTTATTCAAGGCTGTTTTTCTTTAATTAATTGTTGTATTGCCTTTGTCGGTTCTGTTTATTTTACTGTAGCGCTTTGGGTTTAAAAAAAGCGCGTTACAAATAAAATGTATTATTATTATTATTATTATTATTATATTGGAGTCAGATAAATAACTGAATTATTCGTGTCATCATTCAACTGCTTTTTGTTCCAATTATTGGTAAACTTCCAGCCTTACACGACTCACCTATGTTCCTTGACCACCTTATTATTATTTTTTTGTTTTTTTGTTGTATTTATGTATTAATGTGAGTGGTGAGTGATCTGAGTGGTATAGGGGTATGGTAGACAATGGTGAAGCAGATTTATTAAAGTTAATAAGAGATTCGTAGGTAAAAAAACGTGAAAAACTGAGTCTCAGGCAGAGGGGGCCAGTAGAGCTATGAGTTTAGGAAATCTGAGAGTGACGGCCAAATGGAGAGGGAGTCTATTGAGTTATTACCAGAGGAGCTATTTGATATTTCTAGTGAGATGTGATCCAAAAGAAGGTTTTTCCAGATAGAAATATGGATTTTGTTTTTTGATTTCCAGTTCACGAGAATGGTTTTCTTGGCGACAGCTAGCGCGACCAGCAGAGTTTTACTGTTAAAGGGATAGTTCATCCAAAAATGAAAATTCTGTCAGTAATTACTCACCCTCATGTTGTTCCAACCCCGTAAGACAAATTACAGACCCCGTAACACAAATTAAGATATTTTTGATTAAATCTGAGAGTTGTCTCACTCCTCCATAGGCTTCTAAGGGACTGAAACTAGCTGGCCCAGAAAATGTATTAAAGACATCGTTAATATAGTCCAAGTGACTCCAGTGGCTCAATCTTAAGTTTATAAAGCGACGAGAATACTTTTTGTGCGCAAAAACAAACAAAAATAACGACTTTATTCCACTTTTCATTTCCTTCTCTCTGGGCCTCGGGTCTTTTCACGTAGTGTTTAAGCGTAGTGCGTCTGTGTTGCACGTCACCACGTAGGCTCACTATTGGCCGACGCTGGTCATGTGTGATACGTGGTGACGTACAAGAGTGAGACAACTCAGGAGAGAGACAACTCTCAGATTTAATCAAAAATATCTTAATTTGTGTTCCGAAGATGAACGAAAGTCTTACGGGGTTGGAACAACATGAGGGTGAGTAATTACTGACAGAATTTTCATTTTTGGGTGAACTAACCCTTTAAGGTGGTTCAGGTTGATTGTGGAGGTGTCTCCAAGCAGACAAAGAGATGGGGACGTTGGGATGCAGCAGCCAAAGAAGGTGGAGAGGATCCCAGTAATTTTTTCCCAAAACTGTTTTATAGGAATACAGTGCCAAAGTGCATGAATATATGTGTCCGGGCAGTTCTGAGTGCAGTGGGGACAGATGTCTGAGGTGGAGCTCATATGAAATAATTTTCGTCCAGTGAGGTGCGTTATGTGGATAGTTTTGTATTGTATTAGCTGCAGGTTAGTGTTTTTGGTCATGAGAAAGGTATTTTTGCAGACTTGGGTCCAGAAATTGGCATCGATGGGAATAGATAGATCCGATTCCCATTTGTCAATGGGAAGACTAATGGTGATGTCTGTTTGCATCACAATTCTGTAGATTTTGGATAGAAGTTTTTTTGAAGATGGTATACTGAATAGCTGTGAAATAGGTGTGGCAAGTTCTAAATTTATCATTGGAGCGTTGGTGGTTGTTCTAATTGCTGATGTAATTGCTGATTTAATCTGTAGGTATTGTAGGAAGTGTTTGTTGGTGATGCCAAATTTCTGGACCAAGTCCGCAAATGTGGAGAAAGTGCCACCTTATTATTTGTAAGTGTGAACCCGTGAATCTTTTATGAATAGAAAGTTATAGAATAGCATTTATTTGAAATAGAAATCTATTAGTAACTTTTACGCACCATATGACCTCCTATCACAGTGCCACTGAATTCACTGAGCTCTTCAGAAAAACCTGTTTTTTCACAAATGTTTATAACTGCAGATTGCATGGCTAGGTGCTTAATTTGATACACTTGTGGCATTGGGTTTGATTGAAACACTTGAATTGAATAATTGTCCCAATATCTTTTGTCAATTGAGGGTCTGTTTACACGACAAGGTTTCAACTAAAAACGGAAACCATTTTATGGGTTTTGGCTGCTCATGACAACAGCGTTTTGGGGGCTTTAAAACGCAAACTTTTGAAAACAGTGTTACAATGCATGTTTTTGAAAACGATACCGCAATTGTCTCCGTGTAAACTACAAAAACGGCGTGACGTGCGCATTACGTGTTTAGTCTACAGGCACGTAGCGTTTCTTCACAAAGTGACATCGCCAGTTATTGGCCTGGCATGAATAAGACAGCGTTTTTAAAGGGACACTCCACAAATTTGCATTAAGCTTTGCATTGTTAGAAACCCAGTCATACTATTGAATGGTCGTGCAACACTCTCTCATTTTCCCCTGAGACGGGAGAAATCCGTTATTTACCTTTTACACTTCCTCCTACAATGACGCAAAATTCGTCATTTTACGTCATTGTAGGAGGAAGTGTAAGGGGGGGGGGGGATTTCTGTTGAGACTACAAGCACTAGTTCCTAATCTTTCCCAGGGGGCGGGACCCGCTCACGCTACAGACCTGTTACAGATCAGTGGGTGGGACTTTACTCTCTGGTTTACTCCCTCCATCTAGTTTGAAGCTAAGCTAACAGGCGCTGTGGAGACAGATGTACAGTTATGACAATAGCGGAGGAGAGTGCTCAATATGATATAGAAGAAGAGGATTTCGGAAGTCTGATGCTTGAATCAGGTGTTTGTGGCTACCTTTACAAGCCGCATTATAGCGAAGAGCAGCCGAGGCAGAAGACCTGCCTGCCGCGGACGAGGAGCCCGGACGGGCGGACTGGTGGCGCCGGTGATCTCACTATGCAACTCATAGACTGTAAGATGCAACTACGAACACAGAGATAGAGTCCGTCTGCGGCAAAGAATTTCAACGATGACAATTTCTCCTGGACGAAATCTCTGAATCAGACGAGGACACGGACGTTTGTGTTGTGAACTATCCTAGTTTCGCACCGCATATGTTCTGACTGAACATCCAGGTACCATGCAATAATTCACCTTTTCGAAAGAAATACAAACGAGGAGTAATGCACTAATGAGTTCGCCAACTAACTAGACATTTTGTGTGAATGTGAAATGAATTTCAAGCTCTGGTGGTAGCTAGCCTTGTAGACGGAAGAGTGATTTCTCTTATGTGGGAGTGGCTTGCGGAGCTGTGCAATGTGGTGCATTGTGGGAGTTGTTGTCTTTCATACAAATGCGTCCTGAAGTTATTTTTTGTCTTTCCTCGGTCACGAAGGCACCAAATTCAAAATTTATTTTACATTTCGACTACATATATGACCCACTTTAAATAAAAAACAATGTTCAAATGGGTGAAATGCCCCTTTAATTGTTTTCGTGGATCTGTGTGAATGGGGAACAACGCTGTCGTCTGTAGGCGAAAAACGCAATTACAATGTTGTCGTGTAAACATACCCTTAGTGTATATCTGATTCAGTGTACAGAATCGTTCAAGAGCAGACAGCTGTACCTGGTGAGGTTTATCAGGTCTACGGAAGAAATCACAGTAGATGTATCCCAGCAGTCCCTCTGTTTCATGGACCAAGGCCTGTTTGTAGCACAAGAAACAGTAAATTCAGCTCTCCATCTGCATAATTGCAGTGATTGACGGAAGGTTGATCTTTAAAACGGAGTATACGAAGATGGAGGAGAGCAGCTCACCAGCTTTCGAACATCTTCGCTCCACAGTTCACCCATCTTCGGCTGCACCGTTTGAAAAGAAACGCCCAGAATCTGCGTGAAGAGATGGTTGAGTCCCTCCATGCAAGCACCGAGAGAGAAGTATGGACTGTAGACGCTGGGATCAATGTTAAACCTACAGGTACATGAGCGTATATGAGGATAAACTCGATGTAGATTGTTTATTCAGAGGGATGTATGCATGAAAACGCCTTACTTCTCTGTTCGTATGGCACCGCTGAGGTACGCATGATCCCACGGCATCACTTCCTGACATGTGAAAAACAATATTTAGGAAATCTGTCTGCATTTGCAAACGAAAAAAAGGGGAAAACAACGTTCACAAAACAAATCCGGTGCACAAAATAAACATTTACAGGATTTGCTGAGTGTGTTTTCTTCTTCATTTCTTTCATCATCATGAAGTCCTTAGATGTTCTGTGTTGTGACAAACAAACGTAGAGTAAGCTTTACAACGCTTCAATGACTCTGATTCAAAAATAGCAATTAGTGTGAAACGTACCTGTCAGAGAGTTTTTCTGTTAGCAGCTTCAAAAACTTCATCACAGTCTCTGTAAAACAAACAAATTCGTTTACTAATTTGTTTTCATTGCTCCTTCATTTGCAGCTTTTACGCAAAACGTAGCTAGGACTATAGCCAGCAGTTGATAATCTGATCAGAAGCTATTTTACCTGGGTTTTTAGCCATTGTTCCTTTCAAAGCCCTGTGTGCAAACGACTCATAGCCCACTAATGTTGCCAGCTCATGTCTACAAGCCAAAAGCTCATCCAGACAAACCAAAAGACTAGTGTTGGGGTACAGAAATATTTTATACGCAGCTTCCCGCACCTACCAGAGGGAAGAAAAAAAGACGCTTGAACATGCAATTGAAAGCTATCCAGCTTGCATAAACAGCCAATAGCATGTCACATCACAGGGACATGACGGATTTTTGTGCGCTTTTAATAAGCTCAAGCAACAAACAAACAGATGGTACCCAAGTAAACAGAATCATTTGATCATACACACCAACTCATTAGGAGAGTCAGCATACAACCCGCCGATTTGAACGCGGTTCCCATCTATAGAGAAGCAGTGGCGGATGTGCTCTGGAAGAACTTGCTTCTCTACGGCGTTTGGAAGCTGAGAGCCGCTCAGAAACTCGTGGTTAAGATCCAGTAGCTTCACATTCAGAGCGACAGCCTTGCTCCTCTGAGATGATTCATAAAGAAAGATTATAATAATCAGTATGATCACATTAGAACAGGCTTGTATTTTGGACTTAAAGGGTTGTTCTCACCTTTGATTCATCCAGATGTATTCCACTGATCTCAAAATCTAACATGAAGAGCTCTGCCACTCTCCTAAACCAGCAACAGAAATGTTTTAAAGAAATGAATACTTTTATTCAGCAAGGATGCATTAAAATTGACCAAAAGTGACAGTTTCACAAAAGTTTCTATTTTAAGTAAAATGGTCAAATTCAGCTTTGCCATCACAGGAATAAATTACATTTTAAAATGTAATAAAACCTGCCTTGTGACTGGGTCCAGTGTGGCCAAAACAGCCTCGTTTTCCAGCAAATTCTTCAGGCTCTGACACAGATCAACATTTGTATTGAGTCTGTAACATACACACACAAATAAAAACAAAACACAAATATTGTTTGACATTAAAACCAGAATAACCAGATGACAGATACCTACTTTTCCACAACAGTTCCGATATCAACGCATGTCCTTTCCGCTGCCTCCCGGAACGCAGCATCCGGATGAGCCACTTTGATGAAATCTGCCTGCAACAAACACAAAACTCTGAAATTTAACAGACCCCTAACAAGAATCACAGTTTACATTACACCAACACAATAAAGTTTACCAGGTCTGCCACTTTGCATAAGCTGTCAGACAGCTGGTCAAATGTTTCCACAGTGACGGCACAAGGAGGATGTGTGCAAGCCCTGTGGACCAGAAACTCTGCTTCCCTGAGAGCCTGACACAGAGCCATCTGGAAACCAGCAGGACTGCTGAGCTCTGATACTCCAAAAAGACCCTGGGATCAGAGAGGAAAGAGATTTACTTTCATTTTGCACTGCAAAACAAAGTCAACACGATTGTATTCATTCGTCATGCTAATACCCGATCATCAAGCAGAAGAAGCTGGATGAAAATATTGAAATTATATCAATCCACAATCTGTCTTGTGATGCAGAGTGGAATCATAATCACACCATATTCGTTCATTTGTCCAGAGGAGAACTGCAACTGACACTATCGGATGATAACAAAACTTGAATGATCATGATTCATGACACCAGTTTTCTGCGGAGCTGCTTTATAGCTGTTTTGGCTTTGTTTCATAATTGACGAACTCTGCAACATTGACATTCGACACTGTATTGAACTGAATTGAAGGTGTTCACACCGTGTCGTAATCACCGTATTACCAGATTTCAACTTGTAAAAAGCAGTCACATCCTTGAGCTTACTTGAGCTGAATAATGACTCTATTGTTATCTGTAGAGTTGTTTATAGCTGAATTTAACTCATTGCATAACTGATGAACTTTACATAATTATTGAACTGAATAATTCATGCTTTACAACAGAATTTGTCTCGTGTTTGAATAAGTTTGCATCATAGATCAGTATTTTCCTGTTTATTACTGTTAACCTGTTTTGAAACAGTGTGTAATGTTGTATAATATAAAATGGTGAGATAGAGTGAAAAGTGGTTCACAAATTAAAATGTTATAATCATTATACAATGTAACCAATAAAAAAAATTATATAATTCCATTAAAATTATTTTATAAAAGTAAGAAAAAAAGAACTTACCTTATAACGACAGACAGGTATGTACTACACCTAAATTATTTTACTGTTTAAAGCACAAGTATATATTATAATCTATAAACTTCTTAAATGATTTATTATAAAAGTCTCACCACATTTTTCTGTAAACGTTCCAGTCGTTGGTGCTGAACGTTAAACGCTGCTCCAACGGCAGACCAAGTGTTGACAGTGCGTCTGTAGAGCGCGTGCGAGCGCTGCAGCAAGAGTCTCGCGCAGCGCATCACTGATCATCACACACAACAACATTACTAAACATTACAGCATCAGCCCCTGACAACACGCATTATGAAACAATCTGGCCGGCTCGTATAAAGTATTATGCAAACATTACGGATTAACTCAAGTTTCCCAGCCTGTAAATCAGCGGAGATCAAGCTGCTGTGTGTGGATTTCACCTCTCTCTCATTCGAAAATCCTCGCAAGGTTTCACTTCAGCACTTTAGTTTCTACAATCACCAATGAAAACGTGAAAGCTTAAGTTAAATAAATATAATCCAGAAATGTGTTCTATTGATATATTGTGCAGATTTATTTAGTTATGTGCAGCTATGTTAGGGTTTATCCGGGTTTGGTTTTTATTTACATCACACTAACGAAACTGTGCGGACGTTGCGTAAATAGTGTGTGACGTAAAGCTCAGACAGGGTAATAAATCCATCCAAAGCAGCAAACAAAAGGTCGCATTGCCCCTGTTCTCCAGAAATACACCGGTAAAAAATTTCACACTAGGATTAAGCTTTATTATTTTTGACTTAACGGCTGGTTCGCTGTGGAATCATGTAGATTTAGAATTTGAATATAAAGAGATTACCGCATACTTGCCAAATAGTCATCTTAAGCCACTTTGAATTACATAGGTTTTTTTTGTTTGTCTTTGTGAAAAGTTGTAACAACCACATTAAACATTCAAATTGTCTTCTCTTCCAGCTGATCTGTCAAATGCCTTGTGCTAAGTCACTGAGTCAAAACAAGGACAGACAAGTTCTCTCATTTACTTTTTAGTTATTACATAAGTCAGTTAGGTTTGTTTTTCATCTCTGATAAATGGTTATAAGGGAATCTAGCCAGCAACATTAGCTTTACAAACCCACATTGTAAAAAGCAGTAATGTGGCACCCAAAACAAAGCTCAGACACTCCCTCGCCTTAGCTGAAGTATGTTCGAATATAAACAAAAACCCTTATAATCACATATGGTGGGCAACTGCTTATCCATTTATCTTATTAGACAGTTTCTCTGTTTTCGTATGGGAACATAGTAACTGTTGATGTCACTTCCTGTGCCAACAGGTGCTGTTTGTGAGCTCACATCCATCTGCTCTGCTCTGCACATCTGATTCGGTGATTAAGATACACACATCAGTAAAAGCTGTCTTTGAAATTTGGATGATTTTGTATGTGTGCATATTCATATCACATCAAATGGATGAAGTATATGACTTGAAGACTTGGAATGGACCAGTTATAGATATCAAAGCGTTTACATGCTTTGATATCTTATGCATTTACATTCTAACACATAACATGTAATACATGACTTTTATATGATAAAAATAATAAAACCATCAGATGTGAGAGGTCAGAGTACAGTCAGACCCATCATAATACAACCTGAAACGTTTTTGCAGGGAATTAGACAAGCAAATCTTCAAATAATTGTGTAGAATGATTACTCAATGTACCAAAGAAACTCTTGAAAAGTCCATATGCTGCATATACAGCTGAATAAATGTGTATTACATGGATCCTAAAATAAATATTTAGTTCACACCAATTAAACTAATACATAAATATTCATAACTATTCATAAAAAAGTGCAAATTAAACACTTACAAAAAGTTATATGGTATTAACGTGTTCTATTTTTGGACACGTATCATGGTAATACCAGTGTTATTTTAGCATCCATTGAGATTATAGTTTTTATTAATATTTTGAATTATTTTTTTGTATTTTCATTTTAATGTAAGTCGTCATTTTTATTAATTTTTAATTTTGTTTCAGTTTTAGTTAATTTAGTTCATCAAGTTAAACTCAATGAAAAAATCTTTTCTTGGCAACCATATTTTTTATATTAACATTTATTTAACTTAATATTATAATAATTTAAGTAATTAAAGTGTTTTTTTTTAGTTAACTATATTAACCCTGGGTACAAAAATGGTATTCTTTGAAATACCACAAATACTACAGTACATGCAGAACCTGACAAACTGCAGAATTTGAATGTGCAGATATCTCATTTTAATCTATAATCTATCTATTTTTACTGCAAGTATAATGAATGTAACTTCAAAATCAAAGGGAGAACAGGGTATCACAACTGATTTTTATTGGCTTGTTTTATCGAACCATAACACACAGAGATACATCTATAAACAATGATCAAAAGAAACTGTACATTTATACTTGATATCTAAGTCCCACAAAAATATTGCTACTGCTGGTCAGAACGCTTAACAACCAAAGAGATTTTTCACGTAATGACTCATTTGTCTCGAATTTTCCATTTTAATAATGCGTTTGGATATTAAAGAATCGCTGGCTTTGCAGAGATGTTCATCCCACGTCTGCCATCGGTACCATAACACAAACTGGACTTAAAGCCCCCCCAAAACATTTTCACAGCAGTTTTACACATTTATTGCGGTACTATCACAGAAGAGACAAAATCAATACACACGAAGCACAGGCCTGACATGAACTCCAGTACTAGAGAATATGTTTATTTAGCAGAAATGATTATGGAGAACTGCAGTTAACATATGGAACACAGCTTACAAATGTTCTACAAGTAATCTTTCGCCTTATAAACAATAAACAATGAGTTATTTGCCCACCCCTCCCTCCCTCCCTCCCCCCCCAAACACACATTACAGGTTACACAAACACACACACGCACACAAAAAAAAAAAATCCCTCATAAAGCCAATGGAATGTTAGTCATACGGACAAGCTCGGTAAGATGTCCAGCTGTCTGCGTAAATGACATGCCCGCAAACCTGCCCCTCTACCTCTCACTTTGAAAGCGACTGCGGAGAGGGGGAAAAATACTCCTGTCGACATTTACGATGACGGTAGTTTTTTCTGCCCAATGTAAAAATGCTGGATATGATGAGATCACTTTCAAAATGTTTCTTTTCTTCCATAAAAAATGTGTCTCTACAATCAAACTACTAAAAAACCTGCCTTTAGAAAATAGTAGATAAAAATATTCCCCTGAATTGTACAAGAAAAGAGGTACAGGGAGTGCTGGTAAAAGATGAGACCTCAGCAAAGTTATTCCCCGTCTTCTCCCTTCTTGTCGGCGTCTTCCGTCGCCTGAAAAACACCATCATTGGAGTTAATCACATTGGCCGTTTTTTTTCCCCACATAAGATCACAAATCATTTAAGGGTGATATTACCTCTTCGTCATCTTTTGTTTCTCCGTTTTCTGCGGGCACCTCCTCTTTCTTCTCCTCCTCCTTGGGCTCCTTGGGTTCCTTTGTTTTCTTAGGTTTGGCAGCCGCCTTCTACATTGTTAAATTAAAGTTCATTTTATTGCTAAGTTATAGTCTATAAAAGTCTATAGTCATTTAGGTTTTTACCATAACTTTTAATTAAGCATTTTCCTTACCTTTGGCTTAGGCTCTGCCTTTTGGGGTGTAGGTTTCTAAAAATGAAAAGAGGTATAATACATAAATAAACAAACAAACAATAATTGTCATATCGGTTGAATGAATGTAAAGTGTATATAAAAAAAATACCAACGCACACTCACGTTCACCAACCTCTCCGACCTTCTTTTAGGCTGCAAAACAGTAACAGGGTTAAACCATATAACTGTACTTTGATGCAATAAAATATATATTGTTATAATTAAAACTTTATTTCCATGCAAAAAAAGTAGGATCTGCTTACCTCAGTGACTTCAGCATCATTGTTCGCCTAGGGGTAAAAAAATAACAGAAAAGTGTGTTAAGTCCAAGTCAATCAATGTAATTTGACATAGATGCATCTTTAGATTTTTACCCCCCAGTTTGTTTGTTTTTCAGGTAAGGATGGGAATATAAGGAATTTTATTTATTTGGGTTCTGATTCCTCTCAACAATTCTTTTAGTACTTTTATGAAGATATATTTGGAGGGAAATTGTATGTCTTGAAACGAGAAATAAATGTAATACAAATATTAAAAACTAAATAATTAAGATCAAACAAACAAAACGTGGTATCAAATCTTATTCAGTCATTCATTTTTATAAATAAAACATATCTAATTAAAACTGAATTCAATGTAAATTAAACTCATTTTGACATGAGTCAGTAACTACAATGATTTAAGCCTCGTTAGCCTTACAACATAACAGAAACAGTTGATTCAATTCCAGTCGGACATGACGAAAGTAATAATAAGTGAATAAGGAAAGATTTAAAACCGTGAATTCGTAAGTCAATTTAGTAACAGCTCTGACTGATTCATAAAAAAGAACAGGTTTATAAAAGTCACTCTTTCACGAAGCGGAATACGCGGTAAATGTATGATTCACTAAAAAAAAAAAAAGAATCGGCTCATCAGAGTCATTCGTTCGGGAACCGGACATTGGTCGCTATGTTTGGGTTTGATTCATTAAAAAGAATCGGTTCAAATGATTCATTCGTTCGAAAATAGAACTAGCCAAGCCACGCTGTACGCTTTAATACACTTAAAAGAATCGGATCATAAGAGTCATTCACTCGGGGATCAGACTAAATGGCTGCTGTATGTTTCATACTATGAATTAGGTATTTTTCTTGAAGTAACGACTCCCAAACATCCAGGCAGCAATTCATCAATGTTTATGTCCTGCCTCCGTTTGCCGATAGTGTGCTGTCCTGTCTTTTTTTTTATTGCAGTCTTGTGTGCACCGCCCCCTTCATTCAACGCTGATTAATGGAGATTTGCTCTCGCCCCACCGACCCCGCTCCATGACATTCCCGCCATTCACTTTCAAACACAACATCCCGAGGTGCACAGCCGCGAGGAAAAAAAACACTACAGAATATACCAGAATAATAGGAAACACCAAACAGTGGCGCTATGATGTGCAAGAATACCGCCATTGCATAATCTACCACTTGCACGATCAAATATTTCGAGACGCGATCGTGCATTAAAGCCCTAATGCACGAATTAAATCCCTAAAGCACGACTATGAGCTGCAGGATAAAATATCGCACCGTCTGTCACTGTGTTTTCAGACCCACAGTGAGTTTTAAATCATCGGGGTTGCGCGAAAGGGCAGCCATGACACTAAAAACACCGAGCCTTTACAAAGACATGAATTTGGAATTTCAACCGACCCTACTAAAAATAAAAACGGCTTGTAATAAATAAATAAATAAATAAACATTCAACGCAACAATTTGATTTGATGTCCTGCGCGCGCGACGTCTTTAGGTGCGAATCTGTAAACTGCACATTAACGAAAACTAAAGATCGTTACACCCCCTTTGTCTGATGCATGTCGACAGAGACTTCATCTATTTGTAAACAAAAACACGACAAACATAATATATATGCACCGATCATATCCCGTATCCGCGTATGCATGAAAATTAAGCTGGCTTTAATTAACTCAGACAGAGAAAAATCTCAGCCGCGCGCTCTCAAATCAAAACACGCGTTTAATAAACAGAAGTATGCAAACACAAAACTGCACGCATACCGTTGCACTGTAAGAAAAATAAGTACATTTGGACGCAACATGTATGCAATGTTATTTTCATTCCTTTTTTTTACACTGCATATTCTATTAAAGATGGTGCCTCGATATATTAAGAAACCAATGCGCTACTTACTTTGCTCCTTTTAGGCATGGCTGCAGGTTTTTACAAGTCGCAAAAAATCACGGCGTTTAAAAATGCAAGATGCACGGATTTAACGCTGAAAAACAGGCGACACTGTGACTTCAGCTCGGTTAAAGATTCACACAGTAGGGTTGATCACAGTATAGGAAGACGTTAACGCTCGTCCGAAACAAAAACCTGCTCAAACCGGATTGGATTCTCCTCCTCCTCCTTCTTCTTCCCTATTCAATTCATCACAGGCCGACCTGACAGCGAATTTACGATTCCCACTATGGCGCAGCCTCGTCTCATGAATATTAATTAGACCATGGTGACGTTACTTGATAACCTTCCAGTCACATTCTTTGATTACTATTCATGAGCCATGCCATTCTGATAGTAGGTTGCGATCATTGGCCAGCAGAATAGCGTCCCCTTGCCAACGACAGCTTTTAAGCCAATCAGAGTGAACGCTATTTTTGCAATTTATTATTCATAAGGTGAGTCTTCGCCATAGTAGGATTATCAAATCGTCTCTCCGCCTCCTGCTCCCGATGATTGGCCTGCGGAGAGCCACTGCACATTTTCAAATCATAGCAAGATACCCGTGTGGACACTTTTGCATGTCAATCAGTTGCAATAATATTTGTTTTTGCAATGACTTAGAGCTGGTGAAGGGAGATTATCTGAACTCTGCTGTTGATTTGAAAATGTTTGGGAATTCAACGCATTTTCCATGCGATTAGATCATAAATGTTGCGCAATCAAAGGCTTTTTTTTTTTTTCTTTTTTTTTACATGGTTTCCAGATGTGAGGGAGTTATTTTAGGAGCTGGATTTAAAATGGACCTCGGATATGTTGTGTTTTTAAAGCCCCCGCGTGCATGCAGAGGTTTTAAAAAGGCAGAAAATGGCGACTGTGCAGAGAAACATTTCACTTCTGTGTCACCAACCAAATGTTCCCGATGTTGAAATCTATACCGCAAAAATGGTGCAAAATAAATCTATTGCCAGTTCCAGTGGCATTGTTTCTTTTGTTGAGGGATTTTGTTTATGTCTTCGGCGTGAAAATGAATGTAATTATAAAATATTTCAAGTTATATAAAAAGGGATTATTTGTCCACTTAGATTTATAAAAAATACAACTACCCCCCAAAATAGGGATTAACAGGAAGGAAATAATTGTAAAAAATAATCATGTTCATGAGGAAAACCTGGAAATGCAATGGAAATAAAAAAGGAATTTTCTGGAAAGTAATGGAAACGTAATAAAATGGCGAAATCCATGAAAATGTCTATAGTGCATGTATAAATGGTGGATCAAAATTAATCCTCCATTGGACCACATTCAAGTCTTTCGAGAGACTTTCGTACACAAATCATTTTTAAATCTCCCTATTTCAAGGATTGAAACTTGGAAATGGATACGTCCCATTAGCATGCATGTGTGACTGTTGCCAGATGTTATTTTGCTGAAACTAGTGCATAGCAATGCACAGGACATGTTTACCAATACATGCACACAAATGCACTGTAGTTTAAAACACCTCAGTGCATATATGATGATATTCCTCTAGGAGAGATGTGTATTTGCTTATAAAATTATTTTGAGATTTAAAAAAAAAAAAACACTTAATGTTACAGGTTCTTCAGATTAATGTTTTCTGAGTTTTTAGTGTGTTCCTATGTGATTGCTAGGCTTGTGTGAGTGGTTTGTAGGGTGTTGCTATGCATTTGCTTGGGTGTTCTGAGACTGCGATCTTTAGTGTCCTTGTTAGCGCACCCACCTCCTCCTACGCTGGAGACGGCGATTCGAATCCCGCACGGAGCGGGTTGAGTATGACCGGTTACATTTGGTGCCGTGACCCAGATGTGATTGAGGTTTAGAGAGATCAGTGTAACGGAGGCAAGCTAGTAAAAGCTGTGCAGGAAAACCTCACTCCCCTGGCCTCAAGAGGCATGCTAGCGACTGATGCTAGAGAGTGCGGCCTTTAGCATCCTTCTCCTGCTCGGAGCGGGTTGAGTAGGACCAGTTGCACTATGGTGTTCTTTGTGGTTTCTAGGCAGGCACGGATTATGATGCGATCGTACCCTGGGCAAGGACCTGTCTAAATGCCCCCCTGGGGAGGTGATAGACCATGTGAGCGAAGCAGAGCGGTGTGGCGTTCCGCTTAATATTCCGCTCAATGCCAGTGCGCTCCACTCAATTGCTCATGGACCGCTCAAATCCCACTTCAACATTAAATTTCTCTGTACTATACTTTCTGTTTGTAATGAATTTCTTGAATAAATGTCTCAATTACAGTAGGCCTATAGATAACAGTTATGATATTTCGGTCTTTAAAGCAATATTTTATAAAGTAATTCTGAAAGTGCATGGTATGCCCATACATTGATCCGTCCCTGTTTCTAGAGCGTTGCTATTCATGTGCTAGGGTGTTCTGAGTGGTTTTAGAGTGTTGCTATGCATTTACTCTTGGTGTCCCGAGTGGTTTTTAGTGCGTTGCTATGTGGTTGCTGGGGTAATAATTATATTATAAAATGTGATTTTTGGAGCTTTAAAAGATTCTCCTATGGCATCAGCCTATACACCCCTTTTCAGTTATAAGTGGAACGTTTATTTTTAGGGTTCTTTTTTAAGGGCTCCTACTGGTTCATGGTCCACAACATCATGAAAATCCATCACGTCCTCAACCACACTGCTGTCTCCTTGTTCAGACCCTTCCGATTTCATGGCCAGATCACAACAACTCCCTCATTGCCGGTCCCCTCCCCCATGAAAACATTACACCCCTTTCTATAGGCAGCTCTTTCAGGCGGGAAAGTCTCAGCGTCCTGCTCATGAAGTTCTCTCATGTCTGTAGGACTGGAATGGGGGAGGGTTGTAGTGGGTGTGGCCGCTGAGTTTCAGATAACAGGTCTCATTTGAGAAGCCTTTGACTGTTGCCATCCTTGAGCTTCAGTTGAGACAGGAAGGAAACGGGCACTAAAGTGATCTGTGCCGCGTACGATTACAAAGCTTCTAGCTAAACATACATGTGAGAGTGAGATCATTGTGCATGTGTGATTACATCAGAGAGAAAACACACAACAAAGTGTTCAATGAGGTCCTTACAAGTCATGACCACCACCTGAATGTCCTCAGTGTTTGGTTTATCTCAATGGTTCACATGCTAAACACCTACAGTACATACTGCAAATGTGTTTACTTACAAAAAAAATCCTAAAGAATTCCAGTGTTTCTATGGACAATCAAACTAGGAAATTTCAGTAACTTATTAATATAAAAAGTGAACAAAACTGAAAATGCTACTGCATGTTGTTGCTATGCTTTTCTAATTCTAGTGTTTTTTTAAGCGGTTGGGTGTTCTGGGTGGTTTCTAGGGCGTTGTTATGCATTTGCTTGGGTTTTTTGAGTGGGTTTAACGTGTTGCTATGCATTTACTTGGGTGTTTTGAGTGTTGCTATGTAGTTGCTAGTGTTCTGAGTGGTTTCCTGGGTATTTTTGCGAGAGTTTAGTTTATTGCTAGGGTGTTCTGTGTGGTCTGTTGATTATTGCTATGCATTCGCTGGAGTGTCCTGAGTGGCTTTTTTAGTGCATTGCTTGCTGTGGGGTTGCTCGATTATTCTGAGTGGGTTTAGTGTGTCGCAATGCGGTTTCTAGAGTGTTGGTCTACATTTGCTAAGGCGTTTGTACATTGCTATGTGGTTGCTGGGTGTTTTGGGTGGTTACTAGGACGTTGCTAGGTATTTGCATATTGGCCCAAGTCAAAAGAGCTGACTGTCCTTTCCTCTCTTTTTTTATTTCTCGTTCTTATTTGATGACGTGGTGGCTAATGCTAAGTTACCACATAACTATGTTTTTTTTTTGGCTGAAACAAATTTTTGGCAGAATTTTTTGCAAGGAAAACTTTTGTTTTGCCTTAAAGTTGAAAGATGCATTGTTAGGATCAGTATGAATAGATTTACAGTGGGATGCGTTTGATGAGTAAGATTAAGATACCCAGGTCACCTTGAGGTATTTCCAGTAGCTTGAACAAAAGCCTCTTTGAGGGGCAGCACTTCCTGTGGTTCTATCCAACCATCTGCCACAACATCTTACTCACTCGACCGCCCTTATTTTACCCTCTCGGTTATTATATAATTTGAACACTGACATTTAATTAGGACTTCGTTGTAAAATCTTACAGGCTTCAGATTTGATTTGGTTTGTGAATGTCTGTTTGGCTCCACCCAGACCTGTACAGGCATGCAGAAGATGATGAATGATAGAAATGTAAAACATAATATTTGTGGTGCGGTCTAAAAGCCTACCAGTAGTTGACTAAGAAAGGTTAGCAATGTGATCAGGCTAGGAAAAACATACAGAATTATTATCAGGCACACAGAGATTAAACTAGCTCAGTAAAGCTTCACTGAGGTCTTGCAGAAGTGACTATACGAGCACAGGCGGCTCTAGTGAACTCACTTATTTTGGAAGTGCAAGTGCAACCCAGTGACTATATGGATCAGTAAGTGGATTTCTCCTCGAGCGAATGGCTGCCTGCCCATCTGGACATGCACGTAAAGCCCAGATTACACAGAGTAATGGTTATGCAGCAGGGGTCAGTGGGAGGGGAGCAGACACAGCTCATCGCCAGTCTGGTACGGACTTATTATCTGCAAATACACAATGTGTTTTCATTGATATTTGGGGTTAAAGTTTTATTTATTTTTTCAGTACGAAAATGAACCATGGCTTTATAATAGTAAAATTGTAGTAAACATGTTTTTTTGTTTTTTTTGCGGATTTGTTATTGATTACATTTGTACAACCACAGTTTTACTACAAATACCATTGTTAAACTATGGTTAGTGTAGCAAAACCATGGTTAATTTTTGGATACCATGAGTTTAACCACATCTTATAGTGGAACTGTCACGTTAACATTTTTGCTTACTTGACGTTTATTGCCACAAGGTTTGATGTAAAATACACGAAAACTAAAATATGACTAGTAATTTTGAAGATAAAAATACATTTTTATGGTACAGACAGAAAGTCATGCATGCACACAATACATGGCACTACTATTGTCAACAAAGACCATGTGTCAAAGATTGATGTACAGCAGAGCTCAAGAAACAGCTGTGACCAAGTATCGCTTTAACTGACGGACTGACTCTCTTTACAGCTTTAGAGATTTCTTAGAGTTGCGCCTTAGACAAAGACAATTGACATCATGGCTGACCAACTTTTCTTTTGTGATTAAGCTTATTGTCTCAAACTGCAGTGAAAGCACACAATTGGTTTAATCATGGGTGAACTAAAGAGATTAACAAGGGACTTTTGTAACTTCAGTAACTCTAGATGATAATGAGGGACACAGCAATGGATTTAAAAACCCTGTAGTGGTATTAGCACCTTCAAAACATGGCCAGGGCCAGAGAGTGTCTCTTGTGCTCCCCTCCCCCACCTTTACAATATATTTCCTGTTTGTAGCACAGGGGTCTTTATTGCTTACAATTCTGCTGTTTCTGTATTAGATCCACAGCATCCCCCAGGCAGCCTAATTTTAAATCCAAATAAATATAAGGGCAATTTCACAAAAATCTTCAAATAGACAGATTTTACAATCATGGAGGGTAAATCGTATGAAGCCCCCTAAAACTGGGTTCAGTTTATTTCTCCTTACTTCTTTTTCATAATGTTATAGCCCTAATGCTTAATGGCAACACAGCACTATGCCGTTCACAATTTAAAAGGCTTTATGTCCAACAGACACCGGAAAAGGCGCCATTTTCTAATGTTTTATTTTCTGTTTTTCCATGTAGGAGCGCGTTACACAACTAGAGGGCGACAAAAGCAAAGATATCAAGGAACGCTTGGATTTGCATTTGAGTTTTGTACTCTGAGATTGATGTAATTCTCACCCACAATACAGGACTGCACTGCAGACAGATAAAAAAAAAGAAGAAAACTTTTACTTGAGGCTTGAGGCTTGGCACTGAAGAAAAGACTGTAGGTTGGTGGATCTAAATATATGGTGATACACATAATACTTGATTTTTCAGTAATGAAAAATATTTGAAATATAGGTATCATTTTACAACCTAATATTCTAGTATTATAATATGAAGCTGTTTGACCCAAATATTGTTTTGCTACAACTATTAGAATGGACCATGTGTCTGAAAATGTATGTGTCTGAAAAATATTTAATTATTTAGTCCAGCATGAGCATTAATTATTAGTGCAAGGACTAAAAATAAGTCAAGCAAAATATGCAAATAATAATAAAAAAATACACAAATAAAAAAAGGCGTATTTTGTGAATGAAAAAAAAGAAGAAGAATATTTTGAAAATTAAAAAGTTGTGGGAAAGTACTAGTTTTCTTTCTTTGTCTTTCTTTTTTTTTTTTAATGCCATGAACATCCTACACAATGTAAAGGGAAAAAGAAAAACTGAACAGTGAAAAGGAAAAAGCCAGAGAGAAACAAACAATTATATGAGATGAAATGTGTATAGCCTAGTGATTTCCCTTAAATATTTTTTTTTTTCACTCTGTTAATTAGTTAAGTGCAACGGTGTTGCATTGTTTAATGTTCATGTGGCAGATGAAAAGTGGCCTAATAATATTAAAATATTAATACTCACCATCCACTTTTATGGGAAACAACGTCGGCATTTTGTAAGCCAGAAAATCTTTTTTTTTTTTTTTTTAAAGAAGGACCCTGTAAGGTCACACTTTCCCAAACCTCAAAGCCTGTGACACCTCCATCTGGGTCCCTGTGCCAATTCTGCTTTGCTGAATGAAGCAGCCAAATTCACCGGTGCAGGAAACCCGAAGAGCTCAAGAGGAAAATCTGCAGTGCAACAGCAAGATTTCAGTGATCACATTTTCACAATTCATTATTAAGTTTTCTCGCAGCTCTCTGAAGTCATTCATTCTGATGGGGCAGTTGCAGCATTCTGTGGTCAAATATATTTTATAATGAAGCATGTGATGTGATGGTATTGAAAGTTTTTTACCATGGTACTTTCAGTTACACAATGGTACTGAAATATAACCATATTTATATAGCATGATATTTGCATGCTGCTTCAGTGTAGCTCATAGCATGGAATTACAGCAACAACAAAAAAGGTACAATGGAGAAAAATCTAATCACAACCTGATGGTGTAAGTGATACCATGTGCATGGTAACCCTTGTGAAAAAAAGAAGTGCGCGTACCTGTTTTGAATGTGCACTTGTTGTCTACTTCAGATCTTAAAAGTGTAATTTTTAAAAATTGTAGATACACTGTAAGAAATGATTCTGTGGTCATGTAGATTTGAATTAATGTTTTTGGTTCAAATGTATTCAATATAATTGTGTTTTTGATTTTGAGGCAAATATTTAATTAAATTTCAAATAAAAATGTTTGGAATAAAATCTACCCATTGTAGTTAAATAAAACTTAAGCATTATATTTATCTAGTCCCAAATTGAGAGAATATTGAGTGAATTCAAATCAATGCAATCAGGTAAATTTTAAATGAAAAGCACTTCCTGTCAAAGTGCGCCTTTTTTAAAAAAAAATGCAGCAGGCTACCTAGCCACAAGACATTTGAAGAGCTACAGACAGTGAATGTTCGTCTTCTTCCACATTGCTCATCTTGCTAAATTTAACTGGTTGACTAAGGTAAGAAAACGTTTCGGTTACTAACGTAACCTCTGTTCTCTCTAGAAGAGGGAACGAGTATTGCGTAGTTACTACGCTACGGGAAAGCCTTTCTTTCTCGAGATACTGAAGCCAAAAATTATCCTTAATTTTTATAATCTTGTCAACGCAGTGCGGCAGCCTGCAGACCTAGGGCAGGCTTACTAGCGTGCCCATTGGCTGCCCTGCGGCAACTGCAGCAGCCTACCGCTGAGCCCTTGGCGTGACGTCACGACCAATGAGCGCGCTTGGCGCGCTTAATGCGTCACAGCCCGCGAAAAGGGGTGTGGCTTAGCGTATAAAAGCGGGGCTCGGAGGCTGCTTCTCTGGTTTCTGTCGCATGAAGCGAATGAGCTCGTGGCGCGAGCACGGCGGGCTACGCAATACTCGTTCCCTCTTCTAGAGAGAACAGAGGTTACGTTAGTAACCGAAACGTTCTCTTACGAGAGGTTCTCTCGTATTGCGTAGTTACTACGCTACGGGAACACCCTTGTCAACGCCGTGCGCGCCCAGCATCCACTGAATGAGTCCCAGGGAGAGCCCGGGGAACGTGATAGCAGAGAGCCGGGCGGCCCACAGAGGGCTAGCGCCGTACATAAGCACACACTAGGGGGTTAGGAGCGGCACGGCCGGTCCGAACTGACAATTCCCTGTATAGTGCAGCTCAACCAGTAGAGCTAAATCACACAACGTAGCCCGCGCACAGATAGTGGGCTGGCATACGCGAGACTTAGACTGATAACACTTTCGCCTGCAAGGCGGGAACATCCAGGTTGTAAAACCTAACAAATGTGGAGGGGGAGGCCCAGCCTGCCGCTGCACAAATGTCATGAATGGGAATCCCGCTGGACCACGCCCACGACGAGGCCATGCCTCTGGTGGAGTGAGCTTGAATGCCCAATGGGCACTGCAGGTCTTTAGACGCATAAGCAGCAGCAATAGCGTCCACTATCCATCTGGACAGGCTGTGTTTCGAGGCGGCGAGACCCTTGGTGCGCCCGCCAAACGAAACAAAGAGCTGTTCCACCACTCGTTTGACTGAAGACAGTGCTATCAGAAAAACGGTTTTGAGCGTGAGGTATTTCATATCCACAGTTTCCAAGGGTTCGAAGGGATGCGCTTTCAGGGCCTCCAAGACCAGTGAAAGATCCCACATAGGAACCGAGGGGGGTCGCGGGTGGTTCATCCTCCTGGCTCCTCTAAGGAAGCGGATGACGAACTCGTTCCTTCCTAATGCGCGGCCCAGCTCTGAACAGAGAGCGCTGAAATGGCCGTGACATAGACTTTGAGCGTGGAGGGGGACCTGCCCGCGTCCAGTAACTCTTGAAGGAAACACAGTACTCGCGATACCCCACATGTCTGTGGATCGAGCCCCTTAGCAGTGCACCATCTGTTAAACACTGACCATTTCGACATGTAGAGCCGCCTCGTAGAGGGGGCTCTAGATTGTATGATCGTGTTCATGACCCCGTCTGGCAGATCAGCGTGTAATCGTTGAGGCTCCACGCATGCAGAGACAGCGCTCTGGATGGGGATGCCATATCGAGCCGCGGGCTTGAGAGAGAAGGTCTCTCTTCACCGGTATCGGCCAGGGGGCTGAGTCTGCCAGCTGTATTAGATCCGGGAACCAAGCTTGGTTCTCCCAGTATGGGGCTAAGAGGAGCACTGTGTGGCGCGCTTCCCTGATTCTCTTGATGACCTGAGGCAGCAGAGAGACCGGGGGAAAAGCATACAGCGGGCCGCTGGGCCAGGTCTGGGCCAGCGCGTCCTCGTTCTTCGAGAAGAACTCTGGGCAATGAGCGTTGTCTTTTGACGCAAAAAGGTCGACTTTCGCTTTGCCGAAACGGCGCCACAGTGACTGGACTGTTTGGGGGTGTAGAGACCACTCCCCAGGGGGAACGTTGTCCCTGGACAGTCTGTCGGGGCCCTCGTTCAGGTGGCCAGGCACATGCGCGGCTCTCAGCGAGCGCAGAGTGCTGAGCCCACACGAGGAGGCGTTCCGCCAGGGTGCAGAGCGTCTTTGATCTGACACCGCCCTGGCGATTCACATAGGCCACTACCGATGTATTGTCCGTGCGGACTAGAACATGGTGACCGTGGAGGAATGGGAGGAAGTGTTTGAGCGCTTTCTCGACCGCGAGCATCTCTAGACAGTTTATGTGTAGGAGATTCTCCTGGTCTGACCAGCGGCCATAGACCGGTCTGCCTTCGAAGAGCGCTCCCCAACCTAGGTTGGAAGCGTCTGTCGAGACAACTTTCCGGTGTGAAATCACTCCCATAGACACTCCTGTGTGATACCATACGGCTGCCAGCCAGGGCTGCAGGGCTGAAATGCAGCTCTGATTCACTTTGACTCGCAAGCCGCCGGCCGCCCAGGCTCGGTGGGGCACGCGCGCTTTCAGCCAGCGTTGAAGCGGGCGCATGCGCAGTAAGCCCAGCTGGAGCGCTGCTGCAGCTGAGGCAATATGCCCCAGGATACGCTGGAATGTCCTCAGCGGAACCCGGCTGCCTATTTGGAGGGATGCGGCGAGGAGGCGGATGCGGCGCGCGCGCTGCTCCGACAGTCTGGCCGTCATAGCCACCGAGTCCAGTTCTATTCCAAGAAGGAAATTGACTGACGGGGCGATAGCGAGCTCTTGGTCCAGTGACCGAGAGACCCAGATCCTCCAGATGGCTGAGAAGCGCTGTTCTGTGAGACACAAGTTCCGTCTCTGACAGCGCTAGAATAAGCCAATCATCCAGATAATTCAGTATTCGCATTCCCTGTTTTCTCAGGGGAGCGAGAGCCGTGTCCATGCATTTCGTAATGTACGGGGTGCCAAAGACAGGCCGAAGGGCAGGATTGTGTACTGATATACTCAACCGTTGAAGGCGAATCTCAAGAATGGCCTGTGACGGGGAGTTATCTGGATCTGAAAATATGCGTCTTTTAGATCGAGAGAGATAAACCAGTCTCCTGGGCGAATCTGCGCGAGGATTTTTCTGGTTGTGATCATTTTGAACGGCCGTCTCATGAGGGCTTTGTTCAGATGTCTCAGATCTAAAATAGGTCTTAACGCTCCGTCCTTCTTGGGTACGAGGAAGTAGCGGCTGTAAAAGCTCGACTCGCTCAGAGAAGGATGAACCTGTTCTATAGCCCTTTTGCGCAGCAGCTTCGCTATTTCAGCTTGAAGCAGGTGCGCAGCTTCTGAACTCACTTTCGTCTCCGTCTGTGCTTGAAGCGCGGAGGGCGACGAGCGAATTGAAGCGAATAGCCGTGTTTTATAGTACTCAGCACCCATTCTGACGCGCCCTGAATAGCTTCCCATGCTTCCGCATGCATAGCTAGGGGTCGAATGGTCTCTGGGTTCAGATCGCCGCGCTGCGCGGGATTGGGGAACCTGTATCAGAGAGGATGGAGCGGCGTGCGCGCCGCTGGTGCTCGAACACGGGGGCTGGTAAACAGTATTGGCCGGCTGTACAGCGTTCGGTAGCTCGGTCCCAGAGGATGGAGCGCGATTTGCTGACAAACACCCCTGGCGCGAAAGCGGCGTGGGGATTGTAATGTCTAAAAGTGAGTGCGCGTGCACGTGAGCGGGCGCAGAGTTTACACTTATGACACGGCCAGTGTTTGGGAGCTTAGAGGGTGTGCGACCCGAGGTAACTGAATGGCAGAGCGAGCAGCGGGTAGGTGTGAGCACAAAGTTGTGGGCACATTTACTACACTTAGTACTCGAGCGGCTCGTGTCCGCTTTATGAGAGAGCGCTCTATGCGCGTTACCATGGGGACCATGTTTGTGTGAAGCAGTGAGCACATGGGAGTGGGCACATTTTCTACACTTATGACACCTTCGGCCAGAGCCGGAATGTTTGTGAGCTTTAGAGGATCTGCAACCCGGGTAACTGTGTGATAGAGCGGGCAGCAGCTAGGTGTGAGCACAGAGTTGTGGGCACATTTACTACACTTAGTACTCAAGCGGCATGTGTCCGCTTTATGAGAGTGCGCTCTGTGAGCGTTACCGGGGAGACCGTGTTTTGTGTGTAGCAGTGAGCACATGGGAGTGGGCACATTTTCTACACTTGTAACACCATCGGCGTTATAGAGCAAATGCTTTGATGGCTCATATGTTTAGACGCTCATAAATACTCAAGCACCATCCTGTGAGATGCGGGTTCGCTTTCTGAATGTAAGAAAGCTGGCCGCGAGCTCGGAGAAGCCAGCAGAAAAAAATATTTTTCTGCCGCCAGAGCCGGATTTGAACACGGTTCTCCAGTGCAGAAGCGTAATATTCTGCCACTGAGCCACAGGGGCACACATGAGCTTCCAGTTGGTGCGAGCATATGACCGAGCATCGTGTTTCGGCGTTTGTTTGCAGGCGCGCGTGTATTAAAACAGGCCCGTTTACTGCAGCATTAGTATTTCCAGCCGCCTGAACTTAGAGGGGACTGAGAAATATTTAACCCGTGAGACGCGGGTTTGCTTTCTGTATGTAAGAAAGCTGGCCGCGAGCTCGGAGAAGCAAGCAGAAAAAAAAAAGTTTTTCTGCTGCCAGAGCCGGATTCGAACACGGATCTCTGGTGCGGAAGCCTAATGTTCTGCCACTGAGCCACAGGGGCACACATGAGCTTCCAGTCAGTGCGAGCATATGACCGAGCGTTTGTTTGCAGGCGCGCGTGTATTAAAACAGGCTCGTTTACTGCAGTATTAGTATTTCCAGCCGCCTGAGCTTAGAGGGGACTGAGAAATATGTATCCCGTGAGATGCGGGTTTGCTTTCTGTATGTAAGAAAGCTGGCCGCGAACTCGGAGAAGCAAGCAGAAAAAAGTTTTTCTGCTGCCAGAGCCGGATTCGAACACGGAACTCTGGTGCGGAAGCCTAATGTTCTGCCACTGAGCCACAGGGGCACACATGAGCTTCCAGTCAGTGCGAGCATATGACCGAGCGTTTGTTTGCAGGCGCGCGTGTATTAAAACAGGCTCGTTTACTGCAGTATTAGTATTTCCAGCCGCCTGAACTTAGAGGGGACTGAGAAATATGCGAGGATTGGAGGAAGTCCGGCCTAAGCGGGACGAAATCACTCTCTCTTCCTCCTTTCGCCGGTGCTCGTGACGTCCGCTCTGATATCCCTTGAGAACGGCGCAGTTGCGCGGCTCGAACAAAGGGAGAGAGAGCGGGAAGATGTCATTATGTGCTGTGACATCGTTTGTTTGCAGGCGTGCGTGTATAACAACAGGCTCGTTTACTGCAATATAGATATTTCTAGTCGCCTGAGCTAGGAGGGGACTGAGAAATGTGTGAGAAACGGAGGTGGCCGGAGAGTGACGCGCGCGACCGAGACGCGGGGTAGCTTTCTTATAACGTAAAGGAAGCCAGCCCGTGACCGTCTACTTCTGACATCCCTTGTGAGCGGCGCCTTGCGCGGCTCGAACAGAGGGGGAGAGGGCGTGCGTCATCCGGGGGGGGGGTAGCTTCCTTGTAACGTAAAGGAAGCTATAGCCCGTGACCGTCCGTTCTGACATCCCTTGTGAGCGGCGCCGTTTGCGCGGCTTGACAGAGGGGAGTAACCAGCTGGTCTGCTTCACCCCCTGATGCGACGGCAGTGCGGGCAGAGGCCGGCCGCTGCGCGTCGGTGAAGGGCGGGGGAGAAGGAGAGAGCGAGGCTCGCGGGAGGGGCTCCGGCGAGCGCTCAGCTATAACCACCGGCTCGGAAGGCCTTTGAGAGCGGCGTTTTTTCTTACGCGGCCCGGAAGAGGCAGCCGGAGAAGGTGGAGGATCGTGAAACATGGCGAGTCGAGCCCGCAGGGTCGACATCGGCAAGTCCTCACACTGTTCGCAGCCGCCCGTGAAGGGCGCGGGCTGCGTGGTCGAAACCCAGGCAGAGAGCGCAGATCACGTGGCGGTCTCCGTCGCTGAGCGCGGCTCTGCACGAGCCACAGGATGAGCGAGGCATTTGCAACAACGCCTCGCGCTCTTTTAGATGCAAAGTGTGTCGCGGGGCGAACACACAAACACATACAACACAGAGCAGTAAAAGGATATATTCGCCGGATAGCGAAGCAGGCAGGGAAAGCTGAAGGCGGCGAAGGCGGCCGGCGTCCTCAGGCTGAGATCCTCGGCGTGCTGGTCGCTTGTTTCGACGGCGGCTTCCTCAGAGAGCAGCGATGCGTAGAGCTTCGCTGAAAAGACAGAAATCAGAGAAGCAGCCTCCGAGCCCCGCTTTTATACGCTAAGCCACACCCCTTTTCGCGGGCTGTGACGCATTAAGCGCGCCAAGCGCGCTCATTGGTCGTGACGTCACGCCAAGGGCTCAGCGGTAGGCTGCTGCAGTTGCCGCAGGGCAGCCAATGGGCACGCTAGTAAGCCTGCCCTAGGTCTGCAGGCTGCCGCACTGCGTTGACAAGATTATAAAAATTAAGGATAATTTTTGGCTTCAGTATCTCGAGAAAGAAAGGCTTTCCCGTAGCGTAGTAACTACGCAATACGAGAGAACCTCTCGTAAGAGAACTTCTTTTATCACTGGGCTAGTAAGAAGAATGCATAACGTTAGTGCTATATTACAATATAAAATGAGTTATCACAGAAAAAGAGACTCAGCAGCAACACAAAGTTGGCTTCTGTTGGAAGGCTATATATTAATGTAGCAGTGTGATTTTGTTGCGCTATAATATGAGCACAGCATTATAAATTTTGGAAGAATTCTTATGTATCGAAGTCAAACTTTTATTTTGAAGGATGTGGGTTAGCATTTCCACTATCATGGTTCCTAGGTCCTTTGCGTGTTAATATCATATCCTCAGTATGTTTTTATGAAATTGCGTAAATAAGTACATTGTGTTTAATTTTAAGGTTCCATAAAGAGACATATTTGGGGTTATCGCTGGAAGAGCATCTTATATTTCAGACGGCACTTAATGCACTTCCGTTGGCTTTACTTCCCGTGTGTGGAGCTCGTCTTCCCGAGGCAGGTAACGTAACTTCTCTGTTGTTTCACTGTTTTGTTGCAAATTGCAACTGTGAAGGAAACTTAGCTAAATCCACGTGAAGTCAGTCTATTAACAGTGTTACATTTTAGAGCTGCAATTTTATTTATTTTCATGCATAAATCTGTTAATTTTAGTGTGGTAATGTCCGTCCATAGCGGCTAGCACTTAAGTTAGTTAGCTAACGTAACTTTAGCAGGAGGGGAGGACGCTTAACATGGCACAAACTCTCTCATTTTACAGCTAAACCGTATAGCCTACTAAAAGTTTCTGAAAACATTTTAGTAACAGAATACTGTTTCATATCTGATTTGCAAAAAGTACATTTTGATTCTAATTTTATTTGTTATTTGGTGATTTGATTTCATTGTGTAGTATTAGTACGTTTTGAAATTTTGTTAAAGCCTATTTTCATTTTGGGCCTAAGGTTTTGGCCATTTGACACGTTGTTGGGTGTGGAAGGTTAATGTGATTGCTTTATCTGTAAATTAAATGAATGATGATTTTTTCAGAATTTCTTTCATCTGAATATTTTTTGGTAATGCACCGTGTAGTAGGTCTTAAATTTACATCTTTATGGTCTTAAAATGTCTTAAAAAGGTCTTAAATTTGACTTATTGTAACCTGCATGAACCCTGTACAAAAACATCAAAATAGAGAAGAAAACAAAACAAAGAATAATTTGACACCAAGGCCTGTGAGAAAATAAAATCTAATAAAATAGATTTATAAGCAATGAAAACAATAATGAATTTTCTAATAATGTGATATGCTTGCAATATATTTCTGACAGTTTTATACTAATACAATAACAATTTCTTGTTGCAGGACACTGAGAACTTGGAGGAACTTGAACAGGTCATAATGGCCATTACTGTGACCCCAAAGCCTTCTACAAGCAACAGCCCAAAGAACATTGGGATCGCCATAGAGGGCATGGAAGTCATCACAGGACTTGGAGATATTGCAAGGGCTTGCTCTGTCCTCCTTGGCTTGACCTACGCGCTGAATGTCGATTATCCCAGACAGCTGAAGTACACCTTTGAGGTGTTCCAAAAACTTTTCTTGAAACTGGATGATTCAAAGCTTTCAAACAAAGTCCAGTCCCTCAAGAGCAAACTTCAGGCTTGAAATGAGACTGTATTGCAGTGCAGACTTTTGTGCTACACAATGTCCATCTTCTACAGAGCTTGAGAATTGCACATTTGACAAAGTACAAATGAACTTTTATGCACTTTTATAATTTATGTTTTGGCACATGCCATTATGAAGTATTTTTCTTAAAAATCTTTATTGCTCTTTTTATTTTTAAATAGTTGAAGTCAGCATTCTGTCCTTTTCAAATGTCTGGTTTGAAATGCAAGATCCAACTTCTGACTTGAAATGAGACTGGTTGCAGTGTACAATGATGTGCTACAGTGTGTTGAAAGCACAAAAGTTAATTGTTAATAAAATTCTTATTTGAGTATTTAAGTTCTGTACTTTCTGGGCCATATTATTCATAAGAAATGAGTATTTAGATTTAATTCATTGCATTTATTAAATTCAAATCAATGTACAGATTAATGTAGATGATAATTACTCAATTATGATATGTAGAATTAAATTAATTTTTATTAGTACTATTTACACATTAGGGAGTTTATCTTTTTCAAATCAACTCAATATTTTTGTTTAGGTTTTAATTAATTTATATAATTAATCTATTCAAATCTACTCATATTAAATGGATAACTATTAAGGGTCTCATTTAATTAATATTTACTCAATTCCAAACCTTGTGAAATTTAATTAATAATATTGCTTGTAATCTGTTGCCTCATTTTTATTGAGTAGATATGGTGTATCTTTTCTTACAGTGTAGATGATATTATTAGATAATACAAAATTAATTAAATAAAGGGCCACTTAATGTACTTAAAAAGAGGGAATACTTTCATAACAGTGTTTAACACACTTAAGTACACTTTCAAAAAGTAATAATGTTAACATAAAAGTTTTATGTTTAAATAATCTTTTGTCATTTTTTAAAGAAGTACACTTATTTTGATATGTTGGCCAACTAAAGCTCAAGTACTTGATTATATTTTAACTTTAATTTAAACTTAAATTGAAATTGAAATTATATTATAATTTTAACTGAAGTGCATTATTTGCTACCGCATTCAAAGTTAATTATTTTAAATTAACTGCTCAAAACATTTGTCTCTGACCTTGTGCTGTTTGTCTCTGACCTTGTGCTGTTTCTCTCCCTCCTATTGACTCTAATCAAATGTGTGACCTGCCATCTCATGGCTCTCCATAGGTGCAGTTCACACTCAATGCTAATAAAGAGCCTCACTGCCGCCCTCTGCAGGCTGTCTCACACCTGCCCCCTCGGCATTAACTCACTGCCGCCCCCTGCAGGCTGACTCACACCTGCCCCCTCTGCATTAACTCACTGCCGCCCCCTGCAGGCTGACTCACACCTGCCCCCTCGGCATTAACTCACTGCCGCCCCCTGCAGGCTGACTCACACCTGCCCCCTCTGCATTAACTCACTGCCGCCCCCTGCAGGCTGTCTCACACCTGCCCCCTCGGCATTAACTCACTGCCGCCCCCTGCAGGCTGACTCACACCTGCCCCCTCTGCATTAACTCACTGCCGCCCCCTGCAGGCTGACTCACACCTGCCCCCTCTGCATTAACTCACTGCCGCCCTCTGCAGGCTGACTCACACCTGCCCCCTCTGCATTAACTCACTGCCGCCCCCTGCAGGCTGACTCACACCTGCCCCCTCTGCATTAACTCACTGCCGCCCCCTGCAGGCTGACTCGCACCTGCCCCCTCTGCATTAACTCACTGCCGCCCCCTGCAGGCTGACTCACACCTGCCCCCTCTGCATTAACTCACTGCCGCCCTCTGCAGGCTGACTCACACCTGCCCCCTCTGCATTAACTCACTGCCGCCCCCTGCAGGCTGACTCACACCTGCCCCCTCTGCATTAACTCACTGCCGCCCCCTGCAGGCTGACTCGCACCTGCCCCCTCTGCATTAACTCACTGCCACCCCCTTACTGTTTGGAAGCTTTTCAGTGAATACAGACAGATATATATATATATATATATATATATATATATATATATATATATAAAAGAGCTGTCAAACAATTAATCGCGATTAATCGCATCCAAAATAAAAGTTTGTTTTTACATAATACATGTGTGTGTACGGTGTATAATTATTTTCTATATAGCCTATAAATACACACACATGCATGTATATATTTAAGAAATATTTGCTTGTATATACTGTGTATATATATTTATATTATATATAATTTATATTATATATAAATATTTTATATATAAATAACACATTTTCTTAAATATATGCGTGTGTATTTATATATATAAAAAATAATTATACTCCGTACACAGACATAAATTATGTAAACACAAACTTTTATTTTGGATGCGATTAATCGCGATTAATCGTTTGACAGCCCTAATATATATATATCTTTCAAACAATTTGGAAACAAAATGACTAAACAAAAAACAAACTTATACAGTCATATTCTCTTTGCAAGCACAGACTGTTATTTAGTTCAAGGTTGATTATGATTTCACTTTTCTAACTTTAGTTAGTGTGTAATGTTGCCGTTTCAGCATAAACAACATCTGCAAAGTTTTGACGCTCAAAGTTCAAAGCAAAGGGAGATATTTTCTTTTGAAGAAATCGCTTTTTAAGGACTACAACAAACGGCTGGTAGGAACTAAACGACACTCCTCCCGGGTTAGTGACATCACTAACCCTAACATTTACATAAACCCCGCCCCCAGGAACATGATTTATAGATTATCAAGACAGAATATTCTAATCAATGACTAGAAGATAACTACACATAAGCTACATAAATTCATCAACTATTCAGAAATGTTGTCTACATGTTGTCACTTCTTCTTGAGTCTCTCCATTTTTCTGACTCCGGTTTGAACATAAAAGGCTAAACATTTTTGAAATTTGCAGTGCATGTCTGTGTGAGGTAATCGAAGCTGCTAAGGAAGGACACAAGTTGTTGTAGTTCCGCCCACTGTGCTGGGAGCAACAGCTCATTTGCATTTAAAGGTACAGACACAAAAACGGTGCGTTTTTGCTCACCCTCAAAAAGTGACAACTTTAACATGCTATATAAAAATATCTGTGGGGTATCTTGAGCTAAAACTTCACATACACACTCTGGGGACATCAGAGATTTATTTTACATCTTGTGAAAAGCCAGGGCATTATACCACCCCTTTAAATGTTATCCTACTTCCCTTCAGAGTGTCTCCAAAGCACAGCAGATTCAGCAAAGTGTCAGGTCAGGAGAGATGGCATTAAATTACCTCATGTCTTAAACCAAATAACATTACAATAATAATCAACGTAAACAACTTACAGAGCTCTTACTTGTACTACCAGACTGCTGCAGATTACTTTCAGCATTGATACTGTCGACATAGAAAGGCATAAATCTGAGTCTGAGTGTCATGAAACAGAACGACACAAACAGGTAAAGTATATGATGGTTTATTTAAAGCACTCAGGAACAGACACGGCAGGTGAGTGGATGAATTGAAGAATGATTTAGATAATGGATGAAGATGTTTGAATTGATTGAGTCTCTTATCTGGTATAGGGTTGGTGATGTCGAGCTGGGAAGAAGATGGATGACAGGCAGAAGACTGAAGGATCAGAGTTGCTGACGGATATCTCATGGACGCCAGGTGAGTAAACACGATGCAGGTAAGGCTGAATAATCAGGCTGGAGAGTTCCCGAAGGAGAGTCAGGTAGTCGAGGTAATACCAACGAGACCAGACAGTGAACTGAGGGAACTGTGGTGTCTTTATGGTGCTGGTGATGAGAGTGCAGATTGCAGACAGGTGGCGATGACAGGTGAAGGTGATCAGTACTCAGGAGACATGGAACGAGTGGGTGGAGTGTGGAGGTCTGGTGCTGTCGATGGTGTTTCCGTGACACTGAGGACTTGAACAGCTCCGGGTAGAACGTCACGGGTTGCCATAATTACGGTTACGACATGGTGTGAATGCAGTATAAGCTTGTTGGTTTGGTTAATGAGAAACTGTGAAAGGTTACTGCTTTTGTTTTTGGCGCTTGGTGGCTATCTGTCTGTCTACAAATCTGCAGCCTTACGGAATGCACCGATGATGTGCGATGTCTGCGCGAGCAGGGTGCGTGGAGGTATGGAAATACATTGACAGGAAGGTAGGACTTTATAGAGCTGGTAAGTCCCGCTGGTAAGTCCTGAAAAATTATATAAAAAATTCACAGACAACACGTTCACATTCATGGCACAATTCAAACGGGATCAGAAAATAATTATTTTCTCCCATTCACTTGCATTGACGATTTTTCAACCTAGAGGTCCACTTGGGGTTTTACGGATGGGCGGGACTTACCAGCTCTATATCATTGCTTTCGGTCCGAATGCAATGATTGGACGAACATTTTTTGGTCCTGCGACTTCCACAGAAGATATATACGTGTTTTGATATTTAGACGACTTCTAGTATTGATTGCAATCAGGATGTGAAGAGAGTTTCAACCAGTATAACAAAAAGTGTTAAGCCTTATACAAAAAAATTGAAGAATAATTGCACAACCACCAAATAGGTGGCATTACTGTGCAAATAGCCTTAAACAAATGAAGTAGAATGGCATGCTTTTATTTAGTGCCCGTTTCCATGGTGACTCGTCGATCCGTCACTTTGTTGAGAATGTCCTGTGTGTTAACCGTGAACATACTCTGGGTTGGCTGACCTTACTCCCGGACGCATTTTTGGAACCAGAATACCTAGCGTAAGCAAGGTTTGGGTTAATCAACCGAGAGTTTAGGGTGTGTTTGACGGTAAGATAACCTTGCTTTCTGGATTCAGTTTGATTCTCAGGAAAACACCAAACCAGTACAAATGTCTAACTTGAATGCACAAAAGTCACTTTGGATAAAGGATCTGTCAAATATGTAAATCGTAATAAATATGTTTCTCACCTTTGTACATTCTTCTATAGGGTTTGGTTTGTTTTAATCCCTGTGATGGAGTAGCTGTTGGACAAAAAAGTCTAAGTTAGTTGATTTATTGTCATTTGCAGGTGTTTGTCTGTAGCAGGTCAAGACACCAAATACAGCGTTCCCTGCATGGAGCCAAAGGGCATAGTTTTATGTATAAGCATAATATGTGTGTCATGCCTGACTGCGTCATTGCTTCCTGTTTGCATATGTTCTTCTCTGTACACTAAACAAGCAGCTGATCCCCAGGTAACTAAACAAACATAATTGCTCAATACCCTGAGACTTCCTGGTTTCCTCAATGTCTTTTTTTGTCTTTAGGTATGTGAACATCACCTGTAGGGGCTTTGCACAGACAGTGATGGAGATACAATATATAAATCTGCTGAGCGGCAGGAATGACTGCTGTTGTTGACACTGTAAACTCTTTTTTTCTTCAGTGAAACTGGGTGTGTCTGTTTCAGAGGATTTAAATCAACTGCGTTTAAACAGAGCCTTGCATGAACCCAAACAGATGGGTCATGGGCTCATGCACCCCAAAGGTAATCTTTCTGGTAGACAGACCACCTTCTTTGACATGTCAACGTGACTTCAAATCCTCACGAGATCTGCAGACATATGCAAAGCAGACAGGCTTGTTGGGTTTCCCTGCATGGAGATGTAATAGAGGCTTTAATAACATGACGGGCTGGACTTTGGCCTTTCTGTAGGCTGACAGGTGATCTGACGAAGGATCGTTTCTCTATTTTACTGGATTAATCCCTGATTCATTCCATGGAATCTTTTTGAGGTATTGTTGTTGTTGTTGTTCAAGATATTGAAGTTCTTACTATAGAATAACTTTTAAGTTTTGGGTTCAAATCTGTCATATCTGTTCTAGGGTGTGTACTGAACAAATAATGTTGTAAAAGACAAAATGTACTCATGTGCATATGTATGTATGTATATATGTGTGTATGTATTAAGGGAATAAGTATTTGATAATGTATATTGTGATATATAAATTAATAAAGATGGAAAATCATTGTGGGTAATATTAGTTATGTTTTGAGCAGAAAAGCTTAATAGATTGAATGACTGGAATATCTGGAAACTGAAAATTTGTGTTTACCTAATAATACAATAAGATATTTTCACACAATGTTCATGACAAAGACACACCTAAACAAAAGCAAATGAGAAATTCCTGACGCTTGAATGCAATCAAATGAACGTATCAATCATGTCAGGGTTGTGTCCCAACAGTTGGCCTTCCTGTTTACAATGATGTGCATTTATTTTAGGATGCTGGTGTGACGATAACTGAGGAAATATGGATGTTTTTAGACTGGGTCTTTTTCTTCTGATCACCAAGGGTAAGTTTTCATATTCAGCCATCAGCCATCAGCCTTCTTAATCAGTATTTTTGTCCTTTTTCCCAGTAAAAATATATATATTTCTTCAAAACAAGATACATTTGCTTTTTATCTTCTTTTTTTTTTCACTCACTAGTAAATAATTTTTCTGTAAACCACACAAAATGTATTCTAAAATTATATTATCTTGTTATGTTGGACAATTTTGCTTCTTAAGTACAATTTATTTTACAAATACTGATGAAGAAAACCCACATCCTGGTTAACTGGTTTGGAGAATGAAAGGATGGATGATTAAGAAAAAGTGTGGAACACTTTTAATAGAGTTTAATTTTGTAATTGTGATTTACAGATTTTGAAAAGTCATTGAAATTAGTGCAATCTTACAAAGTAATGGACATGGGAATGCAGACCAGGGCAAGTTGTCACACTTTCAGTCAATATTTCTTAGGGTGGGTCTATATTTGATTTGGTCACAGCCACACTATATGAAAACTGCCATTAATAATTGTAATTATTAAATTGTGTGAATTGAAAACATTTAAAACAACCTGTCATTTAAGAAAATTACAAAAATATGATGACAGAAATTTTTGTTCGAAAATGCAATTTCACAAAAACTCATTGCTAGAAAAAAACAAACGTGTGTAATTTTGACACACTCAAACCCCCCAAATTTGTGTAATAAATTTGGGACATTTGACTAAAGTTTTAGTCAAGGATAGCCCTTGACAACTATCCCTGGTCTATAGTTTTGCTTAGCTCTTTGTTAAAGGAGAACTCCGATCAATTTTAACATTGAGCTCATTTTTTTGTCAATTTGGAGTGCTGTAAGTACAGAGAACAACGACAAAAATCGGTGTTGCCTACACCATGTTATCCTCTTTTTAAAATTTGCACCCTGTTGACTTAAATGGGGCAAGTTTTAAACCTGCTTTTAGCCTCTTAACATCCTTGATGTGTCATTACAAGTGCCCAGCCATGTGAGTAATTCCTTCAGAGTGAACACGAGTGAATCTGACTGCAGTAGATGTGAAAGATATTAATAAAAATTATGTTATTTCAGCCAGCGCACATACCTGTATTTTCTTCCTGTTTTCGGTCGAAGTCCACAGTAGTCGATTGGCACTTGTAATGACACATCAAGGATGTTAAGAGGCTAAAAGTTACTGACAGCACTCCAAATTGACAAAAAAATGAGCTCAATGTTAAAATTGACCGCAGTTCTCCTTTAATGCACTTTTGTTTCATTTCAAAAGAGGAAAAACCAAGAGAAGGTCTAGAATATAATTACCTATAATGCTTATTTACTAGAAAAAAAATGATTTATGATAAGAACCCCCCCCCCCCAAGAAAACATGTTTTCAATAACTGGATCTAAATACCAACTCTTTGGAAGTGTTTTGAATTATTTGATTCTTATCAAATTCCCCGCAGGAGTGTCTGCTGAGGTGCAGCTCCAGCCTCTAAATGCAGCGGTGCTTCGTGGTTCCAAGGCTCGGTTCAACTGCAGCACAACTCTGACCCCGTCTGTCATGACCTGGACAGTCAACGGACTCTTGGTTGTCACCATTATAGAAGCATCTGGAGTGCTGAACAGCACAGACCGCTTCTCTGCCACAAATTTCACCACGCCTGGAAATTACAAATGGGAGTTTATAATTAGCAACGTGCAGAGAAACGATGCTGGTGAAGTCACTTGTCAGGTTTTGGGTGGAGCGAGTCAGATGGCCACACTGTCTGTACAAGGTAGCTATTGTGAATCATTTCACCTCATCCATGCCACTGTGATACACCTTAAACAAATGACGTAGGATAGAGATATGACAGAAAGTGAAATATGAGAGCAAGTGTTAAAAATAATGCATATATGTGTAGAAATTAAAACTTATAACAAATAAAATACTGCTAAAATAAAATGAACTTTCTATTCATCAAAGAATCCTGAAAAATGTTTCAAGGTTTCTAGTTGTAGCACAACTGTTTTCAACTGTTGATAATAAAAACAATGATTTCTGAAGGATCATGTGACACTGAAGACTGGAGTAATGATGCTGAAAGTTCAGCTTTGCCATCACACAAGTAAATTTATTCACATGGGTACGGCTGAATCTGTTTGAACTGTCTGTATGATCCAGGCCTTTCCAGTCTTTTTAAGAACATTAAACAAGGATCCAAGTAAACAGTTTAAAGCAGACAAACACAAATACACGATTTGATCTCTCTTAAGATTTTTAATGAGTGCTATTTTACTATCATTTCCACTGTGTTGTTTATTATTCTTGGGTTGCATTTTGCACAGATTGCCTTTGGCTTTACAGATTTGATAGGAGTCAGTTTATTAAAGCTCTCCGTGTTCAAACTACTGCTTCTCAAATGCAAGGCTGCAGCCTTAATGATTTTTGTCATGGTTTGAATGTTAAGTTACACTCCACAACAGCGCCTACTGTACCTTCTTGCTTAAAGCTTCATCTTTGAGCCCCTACATCCATATGCTGATCTTTTTTTTACAACCTATTACTCAGCAATTTTATGCATGACAGAGCGTAAAATGCAGCCTGAACATTCCCAGAGACTCTCTCCTTAAATAAATCTTCTAACTATTGCCCTCATCAGCACTTAATTAACCCTTGTGGACCAAAACGCATCTATCAACCAAATAACAGGAGTAATTGTTTCTCCTAAACAACAATGACCAAACTGAGACTATAGGAATTTCACTTAACATTTCAACAAGGTCCCAAACTGTTCTCAGATTTGCCAAGCATAGTCAAAGATCGCAATAGAAACTCAAATATTCTCACCAAATTTCTCCCAATCCTAATGATATTCATTATTACAATTATAATATATTATGTTATATTTCAATATTACTCTAGTCTATACAAATGGAAAATTTTGTTAACATTTTGGTTTAGGGTCCAATTCTCACTATTTGCTTATTAGCATGTATATTACTAGGATATTGGCTGTTTATTAGTACTTAGTCTGTATGACCATATTCTACATTCCTATTCCTACCCAAAACCTAAATGTAACAACTACCTTACTAACTATTAATAAGCAGTAATTAGGAGTTTACTGAGGCAAACGTCATAGTTAATAGTGAGAATTTAACCCAAGTGTGATTCATGCGAGCTAACAGGAAACGTTTTCAGAACATTTGAATGAACGTTCTTGCAGTAAAGTTAATAGAATAAAATGTTCATTCAAAGTTATTTGGTCTTTAATAAAGTTCTTGAAACATTAGCACAAAAACTTTATTTATAAATTGTTCATGGAACCTTTTTCCTGAAAAGTTTTAGTTGGATGTTCGATTAACTTAAAAAAAAAAAAAAAAAAATTAAATGCATAATTATAAACAAGAATGTTCCCTTATTGTTTGCATAACAAAGATAAAACATTTTAAAACATTTAATTATTCTGGACTTTTTAAATGTTTAGAGAACATTCAGAAATAACGTTTTCATAACGTCAGCAAACCGTTATACATATTTTTGTTAGTTGGGTCCTTACAATGATTCATATTACAAAAGAAAACTAGAACTCCAATAAGTCTCCTGAGCAATGAAAGCGTAACCTTTGAGCAATAAAATGTTCCTCAACTGCAAAATAAACGACCCGTTTGAGGAACCCTGTTTCTTGTTCATTCTTTTTTTTTTTTTTTATTATTAATTTTGCTATGTGTTTTCTTTTTAGCATGTTCTTGTCAGATGCAATCAATGTTTTATTCAAATCTGAATATTTTCATATTAATATTTCTTTCATAATAAGTCTTATGTTGTTATTTTTAACATGTATCAGAGTCTTCAGAATCAGACATTTCACCTTGAAAAGCATCAACAGAAAAGCCAAAATAGGGAAATTTTGAGTTTGGCGAGCACATGATACATATAACTTCTTCATTCTTGAATGCATTATTAAAAGTGAATGTTTTGCCTTACAAGATCTGTCAGTGCTTTTATGGTGGACCACAGAAAGTACAAAGTGCAGCACAAGGCAAAACAAATCCGAGATGTTATCAGCTACACCTGTGAGTCACTGCTTTCACCTGTCCTGCTGTCCCGTGGGAAATTATCCGATTACATCTCAAAGTGCAGATAATCAATAATAATCTACTTAATTAAAGTGGACCATGTTTCAAGACATGCTGAACCGTCACTAAAGCAAACTCACAAATCCATAGTGATTAGGGCAGTGTGTGTGTTTGAAGAGATAATTCTGCTCTGTTCTTCTCCAGAACGTGGCAGCGTCGAGATAGTAGGTGGAAACCAGACTAAAACGGAAGGAGCTCAGGCGGAGTTCCAGTGCCGGGCCGTGGGCTGGTTTCCTGAGCCCAGCATGTCCTGGTCTGTTAATGGAGTGGAAACATCCTGCAACAGAAGCTCTGTGACACAGGGAAGTCTGTTTAACTCCAGCTGCACGTTGACGGTCACCGCCATCAAAACTTCTTCTGTTCAGTGTCTGGTCACGGTCCCTGCCCTGAACACACCGGAAAGCAACACTGTCTTTCTGACCGTCAATAAGAACAGTATGTTTTTGTGTGTGTGTGTGTGTGTGTTTTTTTACGAGTCATCAACAAATATATTAGATCATAAATTCTAGTAAACGAGGTTTGATTCCATGTTGTTTTGACCACAAATCAGAACAGTTACTTGCAGGAACAGCTAGAGGGCACTGCAAACACCAATCCAGCCACATGCAGTTTAGTATTGTAATCAGAGCTAATTGCAATGATAACTTGCAATTGAATGAGTGCTGTTAGACGCTTTAAAATGATGGTTGATGCATGATTATCTTTTTTTTTTTTTTTTTTAAACAGCGAAAAGAGACCAGACAGTGTTGATCGCTGTCACTGTTGCCTTCAGTGCTGCTGCTCTTTTGTTTCTAATCATCTATGGAATTGTTTTCTTCTGCCTTAGAAGAAGAAAGAAAAGTGAGTGTTTGTGGGGATGGACCACAATTTCCATACTATAGCCATATTATATAGTGAGCCAGATTTGTTCCATTAGTGCATAAAGTGTATAGTTGTGATAAGCTAACTGGACCATACTAGTCAAACAACATATCTTGTTTATGTAATTCTGATCTTAATCTGGTATCAACTCATTTATTTCTTTTTTTCTGCAGAATCAAGCTACCAAGAGGAGATCAGGAGGTGAGAAATGAGCTTCAGTGTGTCTTTTGGATTCAGGAGTGATTGAAAATACAAAATAATGTGAAATTGAGCAATCATTGCTTTTAAAATCTTTATTGTTGTAAGTGGCTTGCTTGTTATAACAGGTCTGAACTCCCGTTTCAGGGCACGAGTCCAGTCCCAGAATAGGACGCCTGACACACAAAATGTGCGAGGACGGGACAACCAAGGATATGATACAGATGAACATGATGGTGTGTACGCATAAACAAACACGCACTATCATCCTATATGTGCATGTACTGGTTTGACCTAAATTATAAATTATGTGGTGTATTCAGGTTTCACCTGAATTTATATATATATATAATTTCACTTTGTAAATTTGAATAAATAAATATAACTAATTAAAATATAATAAAATGTATTTATTCTTCTTTAAATAACTAAAAGAGTGGGATATTCTAAATCATTTTACGTAAAAACACAGCTAAAGTGCCTTAATGTACTAAAACAGTGATACTAAAAGATCAAATTCAGTATACATGTTATTGATTCAGTATACACGTTACAGCCCAGAATATGATGCACTAAAAGGTTAAGCATTGTATTTACAATGGTTTTCTATGGAAAATGCTTGCATGTATATTTTGGGTTCATCTGCTTGCTTGTACAAAGGGCATCATTAATAAGGTGTATGTATTTGGTCTTATATCATTGACTTACTAGTACTTAATACTGACTTTGTAAAAATAACTGGCGAGCAATGGAGGAAAGCCTTTGTTTTGCTCTCCAGGTGGGTGTCCTACCAGGGTATGACATCACATGGAAACTATGAATAAGTGATTTATTGCATTCAAAATCTGTTACAAAAACCTGACATGTTTCTGCACACAAGAAGCCTCATTTTATTACTTTATTTCATTGTCATTTATTTTAATGTGAGGATTCAGGAAAGTATAAATGAACTATAAACCATCATGTTAAATAGAATATAAATCTGTGCTTCTCTTTACTGCAGGACACCCCAACGGCGGAGTCTGGTTTACAAACGTTTCTAACGATCATCAGGTGATGCCTCAGATCAAGCTTAAAGTCAACATGAAACCAAAACTTCACCTATTTACTTCCTTAACACATATTCCTGTTTTCTGTGCTGTGAATCCACTTTGCAAGCACTTCAAAAGGTTGAGGACTCTGGATCGAATTGATATGGTGAAACTGACACCATCGTTAGAAGAAGATCGGAAGATCTGGAGCTGAAATTCAGATATGGGAATGGGCGTTTTGTTTTCGACACGCGCTGCGGTAGACCAATAATCGCAGACTGGGCCATCTGACCAATCAGAGCAGAGTAGAGACTCGGAAAGGCGGGGTTTAGAGAGACTGAATCTTTTATCAAACCGTTTAAGACACTAAGAAACAAAGTGATGCTACAATGTAGATTATGAGAAATTTTTTTTGACCTTGGATGCATATAAACCTGTTGTAGGAGAGCTCCAACACTAATTTTGGTACCTTTAAAATAGCATAATTGGGGCACTGTAATAATCTTTCATCAAAATGTAACAGTTAAAATCCACTTTGCACCTACTTTTTTTTCTCTCTCTTGTGAAATATGGCATATTATGGAAGTAAAATGGATTGTGAGTGTCTTTCATGTTGACTTCAACATTTCCATGCTAGCATGATTAGTCAAGAATCCATATATGATACAAATCTATGGTTTTTCAGATTCTTGATGACATTTTTGAAGATGGTCCCAGGAAGCACAGACACATGACCATCGTCTAGAGACTGTTGGAATTCACAGACAGCAGGTGTTCTGGCTTTCTTCTCTCTTGTGCATAAAATCCTCATTTTAGGTTTAATTACAGAAGAAAGAAAGCTTGAGGGACTTCATAGCAGCACCTGCACTGGATTATTTATTGGAACACAGAAGCATTTTCTCTGTGATCTCTGACTTTTGGACCCCACTGAATACTGTATATTTTTTGGACATAATGAGCTCACATTTTTCCATATTTAACAGATAACATGATCGAAATAAGGGTGGTTGAGGGGTTAAGATCCACCAGTGTCTGTTTAGTCATATGAACAAAGTAAATCAGATTTTGTGTTGATTCATTGTATATCCTTGCATGTGCATCATGCATGCATCAGATGCTTGCATTTCCACAGCAGGTTTGTTTGAATCATCCATTGAACATCCTGTTTTCTCCAGAATTATAAAATCATCAGCATATGGCACAACACTCCCCGTGAGAGATGTGCTTCCTGTTTTTATAGCTGCTTACAATTACACCAAAGATTTTTTCATGAAGTGTTTAGAGAGGACCATCTTATGTGACACATCATGCTTCACGGAGCATGATGCAGTTAAACAATTAATCTAAACCACTGATCTTTAACTCCCCACAGGGGGAAAACTGCTTAAACTGCTCAATTACATTATTTATACAGTGAAGTGTCATGAAACGGTTTGGAAATATGGCATTCATATCACTTCATAATAAAAAATTCGGATTAAATTTACTAAGACTTTATTTTCTCTTATCTGCACCTTTCCCCACATTTCTACGGCACTAAAATCCATGATTTATATATTTATATGATTTATACATAAAATGGTTTATAAGGATTTTAAACAACTCTGTTGTAGATATAACCTAATTAATGTGCGGCAAAATTGCTTTCACAAATGGACATTTTACAAACTTATTTGTCTTACCTTGTTTTTGCCCCTTGTTTTAAGCTTAAATCTCACAAAATTTAGTTAATTTGTTTAAAACGCAACAAAATGCCAGTGAGATAAGAAAAATGTATTTAACTCAATTATTAACTAATTCAAGATATGCCCTTTAATATCTCACACAAGTTTTATTTTTGCTTCTCAGGATGTTTGGATATTTTATTCTGGAAATAAAGACAAAATCCTAAAAATTATATTTAACTAATTATTTTTGTCTGATAGACAACATATTTATGTGAGCATGTTTCTTTTGTATTCAGCAATGAACATATTTTTGTACAATTATTTGTATTAATTTGTCAAATCTTTATGTATGTATGTATGTATGTATATATATATATATATATATATATATATATATTAGGGCTATCAAAAGATTAATCCCGATTAATCGCATCCAAAATAAAAGTTTGTGTTTACATAATATATGTGTGTGTACTGTGTATAATTATTTTGTATATATAAATACACACACATGCATGTATATATTTAAGAAATATTTGCATACATATACTGTATATATATTTATATAGTTTATATTATATATAAATATAATTTTTTTATATATAAATAACACATTTTTCTTAAATATATACATGCATGTGTGTGTATTTATATATACAAATTTAATTATACACAGTACACACACATATATTATTAAAAACAATCTTTTATTTTGGATGCGATTAATCGCGATTAATCTTTTGACAGCCCAATATATACATATGTGTGTGTGTGTGTATATATACAGTATATATATATATTTATATACATATGTGTGTGTGTGTGTGTGTATATATATATATATATATATATTTATTTATATATACACATACATAGGCTACATAAACATTTTTTGGTCCCCATGAGGAAAACAGCTTATAAATCATGTTAAATTATGTTTTTTGAAAATGTAAAAGTGCAGAAAGTTTTCTGTGAGGGTTAGGGGATAGAATATACAGTTTGTACAGAACAAAAATCATGTCTATGCAAAGAATGCCTATTTCGGGCATCTTAGACCAAGTCCTAATTTAGTAATAAAGGGGGAAACATGAAATCTCAAAAACTGCAAGCCAAACTCACAATTAAATAACATATGTCAAATCAACAACAAAAATCTGACATGAATTGTCACATAAATGCTGTTTCGAATATTGATTGAAATACTGAAAATCTGAATATCTTTATAAAATACACCGCCAAGCGAAATGAGGCCTTGCGCACCCAACGCGCTCAACCGCCATGACGTCATTTTTGCCACGCGCACCTTCGCGCTCGTGCGGAGCGGACGCGGCGAGTATAAACCTAGCTGTATCCGAGCGCTCTGCAGTCACTGTGTGAATATTAGCCCTCTTTCATCTTTTCCCTAAAAAAATAATGAATGTTCATAAATAAATAAATAAGGCTGGCTTAATGGCCAGCTGTAGGCTGGCATCTATCCCCCTGTGGCTTGTTAGCAGTGGAGTCTTCCTCTTCCTCACGCCTCACTCCACCCAGATCTGAGCTGGCCGAGCAGCTGATATTCTCCCACTCATTACGACCACACCAAAGTCACTTCCTGTTATGTAACCGTGTACCTCCAAGACACAGATATGGAGAATCTACAGTTTCATTCTAATGTGAAGCAAAATATGGAGAACCCTGTGGTGATGCCCTATATAGTGATGGTATCAGCTGGTAATTTCAAAGAATACCACCTTGCTTTGATATATACTGTACCATGGCACTGAAAGATTACAGCATGGCCTTTGCATGGTACTCCATGGTATTTTAAATATCAATAGCTATTTTAATATCATGTTATTCTGATATACACCGTTTAATGATTACCATATATAATGTATTTATGGTTCTTTAAGTAAAAATAATAAAAGTGAAAGAATAAGATGGCATTTTACTTGTAAAAAACATGGTAAATATCTTACAATGGCATGACAATGGCTACATTTACAAAAAACATGCATCTTTGACATATACTGTCACTGATTGATTACCATATAGAAGGTATTTGCACGGTCCAAGTTATTTTAAATATTATAGCTACGTATATATCTATTTTAATATCATGGCATTTTGATATACACCATGGTAAATTGGTAATAATTAATATACAGTAATGTATTTATGTAGCATGGCATTTGTATGCACTTAAAGTAAAAAGAATGTAAGTAAAAGAACAAGATGGCAATTTACATGTGAAAAACACATCTGAAATAGACCAGGGTTGCATTTAAAAACCTTTGACATATATTATATATATATATATATATATATATATATATATATATATATATATATATATATATATATATATACATATACATATATATATACATATATATATACATATATATATATATATATATATATATATATATATATATATATATATATATATATATATATATATACATACATATACATATATATATATTATATATACACATATACATATACATATATATATATATACACATATACATATATATATATTATATATACACATATACATATACATATATATATAATGATACTGAATGATTACCATTTTTCAAAGAATACCATAGTATGCCCATGCTACATTTTAAAAAATACCACAGTATGAGCATAATACAATGTCCAAATGTCCAGTGTTTGGTATGTTTTTATTAGTGAAACATTTGATAGAAAAACGCTAGAATTTGCACCTTTAAATTATTGATAAGTTCAAACGAACTGGCAGCATGCATTAAGAAAAAAATGTGCAATATTTTTTTGTCTTACTGTAATTTATTTGTGGCAATGGACTAAAATAACTGTAGGACATCATCTTGCTCAGTCCTAAAACAGTCGAACCCTGATCTCTTAAAGAACATGGACTTATACTGTTATGAAATCTTCAGAGAGTGAGCATGTAAAGATCTTGGCCCACTATTAACAACTTCTCAGATTCTTAATTCAGTTGGTTCGACTGACTGTCTTCTCAATGAAGCAAATGATCATGGATGTGAGAACCATAAAGGTCAGCCAGACTCCACAGTTTATTTGTCCACACAATCCAGAGGGATCTTTTGCTAAAGGCACTCTGGGAGTTAATGAACCGCCATTGTGTTTCGGAAAACCAGGCAGAAATACAGGAAACTGATGGTCTTGCCAGAAGGTACAGCTTGGTCTCGGGCAAAATTTAGGAGCTAATGACTGGAAAGGAATTATTATCACCTTTGCTCACAAACCTTGCTTTTAAAGCTTTATCACTTTCTCACAATAAAACCTCCAGAGACTAGCAAAACTGTCTGTTCTAGCCTTACAAGCCGAAGAAAATGTTTCTTTTGTGGTTGCATGCTGCATACTCACTTCAGACTCATTTCTGTCTGCAGATTATTTAAAATCTTGTGCTTTTTTTTTTTTTTTTTGGTACTAGCACGCCAATGCAGAGGAATTCATTAGCAAAATTGTGCCAATGACAGATTCTTCATATTATGCCACGAAGTTAAATGCTGAGCTCAGATATTGCTTTATGGGCTTGAAATTTGACCCACAATGGTGGGCTGCTGTCCGAACAATCACTAATGTGCCCTAAAGCCCAGCCAATCCATTTTTATAAGCTCTAAAAGGGGGGCAAAATAATGTTAAGTGTATTTAGATTTGATATATAACCTAAATTAATTTATTAAGGTAAATTTCAGCTTTTACATTAGTGGCTCTGTTGCAGTAAAGACTACAACAATGAAATCTCATTGGTCTGTTTGCAGTTTCATGCAGTGCAGCATTCGCATTAAAAACTGTATGGTTTAATCAATCCAAAAAGCATATACAGTACAGGCATACTGTAATCCAGATCTTTCTCTCCTCAGCACTAGATTCATGTACACAACTTCACCATTTAGCCATCAATAATTTGCATCATTAATTAGGCCAATTAAAAATGTATTGTATATGATTCCATGAAGTTATTTGGAGCGAGGAGCAAGCTCTTCCAACGAAATGTTCAAGTTTTCCAGGAGGCCTGTAATAATTCAGTGTCAGAGAGCCATTTACTTCAAATGAGTCCACTATGAATTCATTATGGCACACAGCTAATGAAAGTCAAAGAGAGGTGCAAGTGTATGCTAAGTGTGGTGTGGTGGGGTCACTGTAAAGTCTTCATTGAATATTTATAATCATTATTCATTATAAAGTTTAATAATAAATTGTATGAAAAAAAAGAGTGGTGTTTGTCAATGCAAGGATTTTGATTGGCTGCCAATGATTTTATCATTTATCAGCATGGAAAAAGATGCTTTTAAAAGTGATTCTAAAGGTATTGTTTGGACTTTTCCTGGTGTGGATGAGTCTAAATGATAAAGTGTAAAAAATATTTTACTGCATGGCGACAGCCCGAAAACTTATTTATGATACTGTGTGAAATTTTTGAAAAGAAAAGTATTGTGAGATATAAACTCACAATTATGAGAAAAAACTTGTGAGATAAAGGGTCATAGTTACGAGTTTATAAATTGAAATAATTGTTAGATAGACATTTGTGAGAAAAAAGTCAGAATTGTGGAATAAATAACGTCAATATAAATAAGTCACAATTACCTTTTTTATGTTTTACACTGTAAAAAATAATTCTGTAAAAAAACGGTAAACTACTGGCAGCTGTGGTTGCCAGCATCATACCATAAAAATACGGCGTGTTACTGTTTAAACATGCAGTTAAATTACAGTTTTATACTGTAGCTGACAAAACAATATTTAGCTGTTAATTTCAAAAACAGTAACATACTGTATTTTTACGGTATGATGCTGGCATCCACAGCTGCCAGTAGTTTACCGTTTTTTAACAGGATTCCATGGCAGAAACAAGCTTCCATAGACAATGGTGAATGTGAGGAAATATCTGGCTGCTGAATGCCATCATTGACCAATCAGAATCAAGTATTCGAGAGAGCTTTGTAATAAATAGGGTAAAACGGATAGTTCACCCAAAAATGAAAATTCTGTCATCATTTACTCACCCTCATGTTGTTCCAAACCTCTAAGACTTTCGTTCATCTTCGGAACACAAATGAAGATCTTTTTGACGAAATCTGAGCGATTTCTCTCTCTCCATTGACAGCTACACAACTACCACTTTGACGCTTCAAAAAGTTCATAGAGATCGTAAAACTAATCCATATAAATTGAGCATTTGATGAAACCTCACTGGTTCTTGTAGAAGCTCAAACGTGCTGTGTGTAAAGAGAATAAACCTCATTGGTTCTTGCTGAAGCTCAAACGTGCTGCGTAACACAAGAGAATGAACCTCATTGGGTCCTGCGGAAGCTCAAATGTGCTGCACAGAGAAACAATTGGTTGGAATCACTTTGAGAAGGATTTTTTTCCAGCTGATGAACAATAAAAACATTGACAGCCAATCAGAATCCATCCTGCTTTAAAGAGCTGAATGGCAGCGACAAAATGGCAGCGCTTAGAATAAACATACCGATATCGTTCTTGGTGTTCTCATTGTAAGCAATGCACAGAAGCAATGACAGAATAACACTGGGCAGAAGGTCTGAGAGGGGTTTCCTCTGTTACAGGATGCAGACATTAGTAGGTAAATATAAGCCAAGCTGTATCAATGCCAATGAACGCTTTCCCCTCCTCCTCTTTTTCCTGCGGTCATCTCAGTGTGGGCAGTTTCTGTGCCAGCAGTGCATTGGAGATGATTCAAAGGATTCTGCTAATGGTCATTGATAGTCTATCAGAAATGGCCTTAATTAAGGCTCAAGCTTTCTCAAAGCATCGTCACTGTAATGAATAGCTGAAAAGTAATCAAGAAGTAGACTTTAATTAAGCATTTGCTTGAATATGTACAGTAATGTGCTATTGCTGTCAGGTTTGGCTGGATGACCATTATGGATTTTTATAACAGAACATATACTGTGCATTAACCAGGAAAATGTGAAAAACACAGCCAGTCTTTTCTGCAGCTGACAGATCTTACTAAAGTGTTGCAGTGTAACTCTGAGGCAGTGTGTGTGTCATTATCAAATTCAGAGCTCGGGGGCAGCAGAGACATTATATGACACCAGGCAGCGCCATTAAACAGGGACTGTCTGCGGCACTGTTTACTTAGAAAAGACCAAAAATTCAGGGACCCGAGCACAATTCTCTTATGTAAAGAAAAGAGCAGTGACCTTCTGCAGGGCTCAGATTTGAATTAAAGTGCTGGAAATGTAAAAACAAAGGAGAAGGTTTTCCATTTAGACAGTTCATCACAAAATTCATGGTGACAAGTGCCCTGAAAGGCCTTTTTGACCAAGTGTAAGTCAATAGAGAATGCCATTGACTGCCTTTAAATTTCCAATCTCCATTAAAACGTCTCTGTTAAAACTAGCCTTCCAATCGATTGCCATTTAACAAGCCAGCAAATAAAAAATACTAAGGCAATACAAGGAACAAAGACAGAGATGTCACACAATTATATGATCTGGCGGTATTGCATCGCTCTTGCTGGTTTCCCCCCACACCAGAGGAGCTAGTGTTTAATGGAGCTCATCTGTTGAGAGAGATGATAACATCTGTGATAATAACCAAACTTGCTGCTCGACGATTATAAAGACCATATGCAAATCTGATGCACCAAGCCTCAAAACGGTTTGAAATTGTGTTAGGTTGTGGGTGGCAGAATGAAAACAGGAATTCTCCCCAAGCTCACATGCAGCAATGGAGGATAAAACTGCCTCCACATGCACAACAAATGCATATGTTATTAACAATATATCCTCTTATAAAGGACTGTGGTCCTCATCAGGGCCATGACTAGGTCTTTTGCTGATAAGGCGACTCCCTGCTTCAGTCTCAAGATTACATTGATCCAAACTTCATTTATGCCAAGATCCACTGCTGCAGTGAAGCTTTTGCACTAGTGTTCATCTGAATCAGTGAGTTGAGGGCTGCATGCTCATGCTGACTCTCTACGAGCGAGATGCCGTGTCTGCACTAAGGTGCACAAAGCACATTTGCTGTTAGATTGTGGAGGGAATACATTAAAACCATCTCATTTCAAACTGTAATGCATACTGAAAACATAATGCTCGCTTGGTCGTTTCCAAATTATTTAAATTGTTTGCACAAACCTTTTGCATTTTCATTAAGATAAGCTGTTTTACCTTGTGGAGACTGTTGCCAGCTCACCTCAAAGATTTCAGGTTTTATTATCCTAATTTGGTCTTAACAGTGAAGGCAAAACCTGAACCACATGCACACAGTTGTAAGTGCATTCATTCAATGCATCAAACACGTCTTTTTTATGTTATATAGGCTATATTCCTTTATTTCATCAAGATGCAAAGAATTGAGCACTTTTAGTGCATTCAAGTATCTAGCTGATGCGAAATATGTTGATATACGAAATAACCAATACGTTTAATGCATTGAAATGTGTACACACATGGTCGTAAGTGCATGCATTGAAATATGTTGACTATATATTCCCATTTCTATAGGAACCCTAAAGGCAGCAATGGTGCGCTTCAGTGATTATTCGCGAGATTAAAGTGGTGACATCAGAAGCGTTGACACCGGCAGCTTTCCATTGGTTTAGTGCAAACGTGATGACATGAAAGGGAGTTGGAGCTCCAAGTATAAAACTCCAGCGCGCACAAACCCACGCAGCGCGCGGACTGAAGGACTGCATCACTGCTGCTCTTCTGCCGAATCCACCCTTCATCATCACACTTATCATCCAGCATGAGTGAGGTGAGCTTTCCTCATACTATAACCCTCCATGCACGATGCACCACTCTACTGTAACGAGCTATCGGGGGTTCCCCAGGAGGAAATTCTCTTTCGGTGCTAAAGAGAACTGAAAATACCACATTGAGACAATGCCTTGAACTTGCGTTGATTGCAGTCAGATATTTTCCTGTTTGCTGAGTTTGAGCGCATTTTTCTTCACTAAACCAGCAAAACCGTTTGAAAAACTGAAATGCAATCCATTTATCAAAACACCATGTTTAGTAGCTCAGAAGAGCGCGACGGATTGTGAATATTTTTTTTGTTGCATCTGCGCGCGCTGGCAGATTGTCGAATCAGCATTGTCCACGCGATGATTAATGATGCAACAAATGACAGCTGTCAGTTAAACCTCAACCCTAACCTAGGATGACACGGAGATGGTTTATGGATGATAAGCTACTTGTAAATTTGCTCTCATGATTTTTAATTCGAATTTAGTTGTCGATAATGTTTGCATAAGATATATAGCCTAGGCTACAGTTTGGTGAAAAATCGAATTCTTGCAGTTTTTACTTACAGTGGATCGAGCCACCTCGAATTGTTCAACGTTTTTACACGTTTTTCGCCTAGCCTACACCTGACTCGTTTTTGGGCACCTGTTTTCAGGATTTATCTTTGAATTATGGCTGAATTAAAAACTAATTGAGTCTAAACTTAAACACGCAGTAGTATATGCAGGATTCGTTCGGTCTTTTTAATAAATGTAAGTAACGTTAGTTTACAAAACAGGTCTAAATGATTCGTTCACAAAATGACCTGAATCCTTCTTGAATCAACAATCAACGCTGATTCATTTAACCGAAAACCATTTCTTGTGGACATGTCCGACTCATAATGATCTGGGTTAACAACTCACTAACTCTTTTGAACTTGTCCGATTATAATCCCCATAATTAGCATATCTCCTGTAATTAGGCCTATAAATAGGTATCGCCATTGACAACAGAAAATAGTTTGACATGTTATAACCTATTCACAAAGATCCGTGATTCACGGAACTCAACAAATCATTGAACCAATGAGACAAAAAAGCGGTAATGTTAACAAATAAAAATAGATGAGCCTATGACAGTTTTATAAACAGAGTAAAACATTTTATTAAAACGTCTAAAACAATAGGCTAGACAAAAAAACAAACAAAAACATTTCGGTATTCTTAGGCTACTAAATTTGGCTATTTAGGTCTTAAATGCTTTCTTGTTTTTATGAGCTGCTTGAATCGTAGTTGCAATAATGGTAATAAACAGAAATAGGCCTATATACCTTATATGTGACTTTACTAGAACGTTTATTAGAACATGTAATATACAGGGACCACGTGATGACGCAAATTGCAGTCCGAAAACTTAGGCAGTGACTTCTTGTCTCACTGCCCTATCTGGCAATGACTTTGCAGGCAGTGTTTGCGCACTGATTTCAGACAGACTTCTGAGGCAGCGTAACGGTTTAATGATCTACAGCAAATTAGAGCGAGCTTTGGTGAAAACCAAGTGAATATTTAATGACTAAAATAGTAATTTCTTGCTAGAAATGACATCATAAGTGAAAAACGTTGATCAAAAATGTAGCCTAGCCTACATTAACACACAAACTGACGACCAGCCGCAACTTTCAGACGCCATCTTTATTTTTCTAGCTCTGTCACAGAATGGAAAGCACAGGATTGTGGGATATGAAAGGCAGCGAAGGATACATCTATGCTGCCTTCAAAAATCGATCAGATGAAGGTATCTCAGGAGAAAGGAATTTAAACTAACATTGTATTCGGATGTGCCTTTCGACCTTGGAATGCGTCCTCTAAAGGCAGCATTTATCAGTGTTCGGACGCAGCACACTATACTGCCTTGCGCGCACTCGAAATCCCCGAAGCGGCCGCGCGTCTTGTCTTTGATACTGAGCGCGTGCGTGTGTGTGCGCATAGAGCGTGCTGACCCACTGCAGCAGCAACAGCCGATGAGGAGCCGATGAGGAGCCGCTTCACGCACAGCAGGATCAGGGAATGTTATATAAATGATTATTCTGGTCTCGTTTAAAAACATGCTTTAATGTAGTATTTGCTAAAAGAGCTTAATCAGGCTTGTGCTGCACTGCGCATCTTTTAATCAATCTGTTGGCCCATTCAAGCATATTTGTCAGTTAAATGAACAGAGGGAGCACATGGAACCCAGAAATGCTGGATAGAGCAACACAAGCTGGGACTAGGTGCTTGTGGAGTATGGATGGACTTCATACAACAGTCCTGAATTATTTAAGATCTTCCCTTTAGCAGTTCCAGCAGTACTTTTTTCTCACTGAAGAGCCAAATTAAAGATTTTCAAGGTCTTTTACTAAGTTTGTTGTTTACATGCACAGGAAGACTGCAGGAATTCCAGAATGTCTAAAAGGAGGAATAGTTATATTAGTGCTATCAAATCGATTAATCACATCTAACATAAAAAAATAATTTGTTTATATAATCTACATGCGTATATATATTATATTTATATATATATATATATATATATATATATATATATATATATATATATATATATATATGTGTGTGTGTGTGTGTGTATAAATATACATATACACACAAACATATATATAAATGCATACATAAATGATGTGTGTACCAACACACATAGATATAATATATTATAAATATATATACGCACGTATTATATGAACACAATTTTTTATTTTAGATGCGATTAAACGATTTGACAGCAAATTTTACATCGATTTGACTAATATATATATATATATATATATATATATATATATATATATATATATATATATTCATACTGTATATACACACACACACACACACACATACACACACACACACACACACACACACACACACACACACACACACACACACACACACACACACACACACAAATATATATATGTATACCTGTATATAAAATGGAAACATGATCATCTTATCTCTTGGGTATATATATCTAGTGTTTGCATACATTACGTTTAATTTTATATTGGTACATCAAACCACCTTGAATTGTTTACCATTAGATTGTAAAATTTCAGTGAAAAGCAGCTTGAGTTTCAGTTGCACGAATCACATGAACCACTTTTGCAATATATTTACTGTCTCATTTTGGGGTTTGATATTCCCAATTTCAAGGACAGAAACAAAGTAATTCAGCTTTTAAATTACATGAGGGCGAGTAAAAAATATAGAAAAATTAGATCGCAAAACACAACAGCTGTCCTGTTTGCAAGAATCTGCCTGAATTAGAGCGGGAGCGTCATCATTAGGATTTGATATGTTTTCGAGTGTAATCTCTTATGCCTGTAATGGGCTCTCTGACACATTTACCTGATTAGGTATCTGATTCATTCTGTTTAAACAGGGATTTAATATATATCCCCTGAAAATACACAACACAGAGTGATGAGTTCAGACAAAGAGATCAGGCTCAATCTGTGGTGGCCTCAACTGATGGCAGAATGGATTTATTGGTCTTTCCAACATTTGAGAGTGGAGAAATGACTTTTTCCTCTTTTCCTTCCCATTATTCCCAGAAAAGCTACTGCTGTCCATTGGTAAGCAAATTTGTACATTACAAAGCTACAGAATGAGACCATACTAAATCCAAAAGGTCCAGATTTGTAGGGCAGACCAGAGATTGAAACGCTGTCCACACAGAGATATTAAGCGGATTTGTAGATGACTTTTGTTGCTGTGTAGGATTATGTAACACAGGATGGATTTGTATCTGGACCATAATAGGGGTCGTCTTCTGACATCTGGAATAAAGGCCGGCTTCAAGTGCTCTTGGGAAGTTCTTGCATGCGAGTCTGGAAGTCGTAATTGCAGTGTGGAGAGCACTCAAGTGATTTTTGAGCAGTATCATATTTTTTTTTCTTCTTCTGTTGTTTCAATTTACAAAGACTTAAAGCATTTTTAGTGCTAAAGAGGAATCTGCCACTGAGAATCATGGGAAATGTAGTTTTCTCATTTTCAGGCTAAATGAGTAGCATTTTTTTGGCAAGCTGTGCGCAATTTTAAAACAATATATCTCAGCATATTTAAAGGTAATTATATTTAAAGATTTTTAAAATGTTTATTTGTAAGCAATATATATGGACAAAAATGTAAATAAAAGATACGTTTGATACATTTGCTAAATAATAAAACTGTTTATTTCTAAAAAATAATCTTGATATATTTTAAGCAGGTCATAATGACTATATAAATAGTCTATAATATAATATATTTCTATCACAGCAACTCTCAGAAGAGTTTAGCATGGTAATGGATATGACAATGTTAATATATTTGGTCTTGGCGGAATAGATCTGCTACGCTGCTGCTGCTGAGCAAGTATAGACAGAGACTTGCTACTGCCAATACATTCACAGACATGGTGCTGTGAGCAAGTAAGACATCCTGCTGCTGCACAATTTCATAGCTTATATGAAATTACCCATAGCAGATCGATACAGGTGGAGCTGGGGAAGGTGGAGGGTTTCAGAGGAACTTTGAAAGCACACCGAAAACTACTACAGCAAACACTGACCAACTACTTAAATGTTGAGCACCAAGCTCATTGGCTGCAGATGTAACAGGAACCAATCAGCTAGTGCCGCATATTTAACATGTAATTGTCAGCAGGTTGCATTAAGGACCCATCGGCCTGCGCCATCTCGAGTTTCATGACAGAACTTGGTGTATATATTTTTATAAATTGATTTGTTGATTTGCTAACCAATAAAAATTTTTTTTTTTTTTTTTTCAATCTGCAACTTGTGTTTTATGTTATACTCAATGCACTAGAGTTGAGACTAATTCATTCTTCAGACTTAATTTACAGCAGTATTACATCAGTATTCAGTATCAGTATCAAGCCTTTGTGCCAATGACGGCCATGTTGCTTATATCTGCAGTCTGTCGTTGATGGCAAAAGAGTAAAATGGTGCTCATTCGTCAAAGTGAAAGGTGATTTTGATAGTGCAATCTCATCATTTGCATTTTCTGCCATAGCATTAGCGGTAGAGTTGCTGCAGGGCTCAAAATAATGCTGCAAAACTTTTTGCAGATTGAGGGTTACCATACGCAAAATATCTTGGTTACCCTTGTAAAACCAATGCGCTTGATCTATTTGGAGCTACATCTGAACTGAGCAGCTCCATGTGCTGTGGTGAACACAGCTATGAGGTTGATGGAGATCAAAAGCAACTTATGGCCCTCGAGGTGCAAACACTGGATGTAATCAGGCCTGACAATTGATTTTTATACATAACGGCCCAGCGCTTCTGCATCTTCCACGCGGATAAAGAGGAAATGCGCGCTCGACTGTGTGCATGGGGGAACCAGACTGAACACGCGTAAACAACGCCTCCCCCCAAACGCGCTGCACATGGCGGTCCGGGGCACACAGTTCTTTTCCTTCTGCTCGTTTATGTCTTCATCCTCCTCTCGCCGCATTAAACATCTGACGGCGCGGCACTGGACCTCGGATCCCGCATTGCGCGGGAGCAGATTTACGGTTTATTTCCTTGGTCAGTTGCCCTGAGCAGACTCAACAGCAAACTCTCCTGCAGAAGTCTCCTGCAACTCAGCACTGCGCTTGTTTCCCTGATGTATCAGCAATGTGTACACAGTATTGAACCGCCTGTCAGAACCTGGAGCCATTATCGGCAGAAAGGGATTTGTAACGCTCTCTCCTCAGAAGAGGCTTGGAGTCTGAAGGGTTTGATATTGATTCATGGAAAGCGGCAGCGTTGAAATAGCAGCAAAAGAAAGGATGGTTGGCTGACTGTGTATGTCTCACCTTTTTGATCCCTCAATCTGCAGATTAAAGGTGTCTATAAGTGAATTACATCCATCCTTAGAGAACACTGATGGACAAAGATGGCCATACAGCATTTCTGAGACAGACGGTCACATGCAAATTTTATCTAGTTGCTGACACCAGAAGACAAATCGACTAGTTCTTAAGCCAATCACCTAAAAAACAACTCAATCACCTGAGGCGCTGTAACATTTACCAGTCGACAGCGCCTTTTGTTATAAACAATGACGCTAATGACTGAAACATATTTAAAAAACATTTCTTGAGAAGCAAAATTGCATATTAATACTGTAAAGTCACTGTGTTTTTTCTTGAGTATCATATTTGATACATCAGGCTTTTATGGTTCATATAGTATGATATAGGAAAATATGGAGCGCAAAAATATTTAATTTTGTGCAGTTGCTGATATTTAAAGGATTAGTTCACCCCAAAATGAAAATTTCCTAATAATTTACTCACCCCAATGCCATCCAAGATATCCATGTCTTTCTTTCCTCAGTGGGAGAAAAATTATGTTTTTTGAGGAAAACATTTCTGGATTTTTCTTCTAACAATGGACTTCATTGGTTTCCATCATTTTTAAGTCCAAATCAATCCAGTTTCAAAAGTCTTTGAAGTGTTTAAATGGGCTGTACGCGATCACAGCTGAAGAAGAGGTTGTTATCTAGCGAAACGATAGGTCATTAATTTATATACTTTTTAACTTCAATAGTTCGGATTGAGCTGATCAACAAACGGACAGGGAATTACGCCATCACGTTGAAAGGTCACGCCGGCGCCGGCGGAAGCACTGTTTACAATGCGACCATACGTAGGAGGATAGTTCAAATAGTATTGTTTGCTATTATATATAGTAATAGTATTCAGTGAATATGAATATGAATAGTATATGAATAACATTCTGATGAATATGAATAGTAGTTAAAATAGTATTGCCGGCGCCGGCGTGACCTTTCAATGTGATGACGTAGTTCCCTGTCCATTTGTTGATCAGCTCAATCCGAACTATTGAAAGTAAAAAGTCTATGAATTATAATTTTTTTTGGGAAAATGACCTATCGTTTCGCTAGATAACAACCTCTTCTTCAGCTGTGATCGCGTACAGCCCATTTAAACACTTCAAAGACTTTTGAAACTGCATTGATTTGGACTTAAAAATGATGGTAACCAATGAAGTCCATTGTTAGAAGAAAAATCCAGAAATGTTTTCCTCAAAAAACATAATTTCTCTCCCACTGAGGAAAGAAAGACATGGATATCTTGGATGGCATTGGGGTGAGTAAATTATTAGGAAATTTTCATTTTGGGGTGAACTAATCCTTTAAATGGCCAAAATTAGCTTCTGATAGCTTGTAATGTAAATCGGTCAGCTCTTTATAACAGTATAGTAGACTACTTACATAAAATGTATACAAATATCAGCGGTCACTCTCCCAATATTATTTCATAATAAGATATTTAAATGCTTAGTTTTATGATCAAAGCTCTTAAAAGTCAAATTGTACAATGACCTGATGTTTTTAGAATTACACTGGCTTTTAACTTGCTTTTACACTGGCTTTTAGATGTTTGATAAGCCTTACAATTTTTTGTACCCCAGATTGTCTTGTTTTATGCACAAAAGAAGATTTGATTCATTGCGAAAGCAATTAATCAGTCATTGCAAAACAAAAAAATGTATAGTGTGCACCTGGCTTTAGGGCCCTTTATGTGATAGGCTGTATAAATATCTCCCATTATGTCATATGGTACAGTGTCAGATGTGATCTGTTCCACTTTAAAACTCTTGAAATGGTCCCTGTACCTCTACGCCCGCTTTATAATGTCTGATGCATCACCTGCATCCGCTCTGTGATGAATTACGTCCACTGTAATGTGTCTGCTGTTTATCACGGTCATGTTTGTGATTCACCATCCCCTCAAACCATAATCATTCCGACATCACACACACAGATTCCGCTCGGATCCTCGGTAATCCCTCTAAACTGCCAGAGAGAGTCCGACTCCAGCTCTGCCCGACCTCACCGGTTGAGCGGTAATCCCAGCTGCCGCTCTGAAAGGGAAATGTCACTGAACAGGATAGAAAAGCGGATGAATGAAAGAAGGCATATTAGTGCAAGAGGAGGATTAGATGTGGATAGAGAGAAAATAGACCATTAAAAGAGCCCATGAAGAAGATTTTACCCCACACTTCTCGTGTCTGGCTCAAGTATATAGCTGCGTTCCAGTCCCTACAAAGTGTTCACTGCTTCTTGCACACTAAGCAGAGGTTAGAGGTTGACAGAAGTTGGCAGGGTATTACTTTGCAAAATAATTATTTACAATAATGTAAAGTATTATTGATAATATTTGATATAATAATCCAAATATAATTAACATGCCGTTTCTTTGTAAGCAGTTTCATTAATAAAATTCACGTGTTGGGGCAGAAGGAAATACCCCTGCAGTGTGTCCTCCTCTTATCCGAGGAAAGGGAGGCGCGTGGTGGGAGGTGCCTGGAGGCAGAGGCTGCTGCCACCGCTAATGTCGCTAAATATTTGATGAGGACTCCATGCACTCGCCGTCATTAGTCTTGCTTGGATTATCTCAGCAGGAAAAATACATTCCGTTATCACAAAATTCATGTATGATGGTAAAGGAAGTAAGCCTATGAAACAGGATGTACATGTAACAAGATGGCCAATAAAAGCAGCTGTCAGTCATTTGTACTGGTTTCCTCGAGTGTGATTAGCTATTCACATGTCTTCCAATGTTTTCTTAGTTTTTTCTCCCTGATTTCTTGTTCTCATTCTCTTTTCCCCATTGTAATGTTTATTCATTAAGCTTTCTGGAACAGTGTGTTACCTCAGCGCTAGTGAGATTTCTGGAGATAATATTGTAAATCACACAAACCCTTCTGCATTGTGCAGCATAATATTTTAGTTGAGTCATAAATTCCCCTCAAACGTCACCAGAGTGAAACACCAAGATATATGCGTTCATATCTATATGTAAATTGATCCAGCACAAGAATAACTGACCTTTTAGAAAGTTAGTCAATGAATTGCCTTTAAAAGTGATATATGGGCATCTAATCAAAATATCCAAATATATATCAGATGTACAATGTTCCACTATTATTTTATTTATGTTTACCTGGGGGTCACATTGTTACATTACTATAATATATTGTTTAACAGAAATATTTTTATTCTTAGCAGATTTTTAGAGGACTCCAATTTAATTAGTAGCAGTAAGCCATTAGAAACTGCTATTAGCAATTCTACACACATTCCTTTTTTAACCACATTTTATTACTAATACTGTGAAATATAAGAAGTTTAAATGGCAAACATCCTTATTTAACCATTAGCAATTAGCGGCTAGCAATGGACTCTGATGGCGCGTTTTAACGGTCACCAGCATCGTAAATCCGGCAAGGTATTTTATATTTTCATTTGTAATAAAAATATAAAATATGTGTTTATATACAACTATACTTAGTATTATATTAACTTTGCATCAAATTACACAACTACTTAAGTTTCTAGGTAAAATTGCTATCTTTCTCTCTTCCGACTGCCGTTATCAAGCTCTCTCTATTTTTTTACTCTTTTTGAAAGTTGTGAAAACACTATTGTAGAGTTTTTATTTTACTATTTGAGCAAATTGGAACACAAAAAAATATATTTACTGTAGTCTCTCACTCACCGCTATCGAATTGTACCCAACTATGACGACTTCCGCTTCTGAGAGACCCAGAAATGTGAAAAGGGTCAATCCTGAACACAATTCATTCAATATTTTTGACCGCATTTAATAGGAATACTGGTATACAAGAAGTTTCTGTGCCGAAAATAAGTTGCGAACCGTTCCAGCAGTGAGATAATCATTTCACCAGCATGTGGTTTCACACATTCATCAGTTCAGTGTTAACGTCCTGCAGTGTTTTCTGGTGGTGAGGCGCTCAAATAAAAGCCACTGTTTGAGCTCCCATCCTCCAGCCTGTTTCCTACATTCAGTTGAGCATCTGTTAGCCTTCAAATATGACGCATCGGATCCGAGTCCCCCCCCCACCCCCTCTCTTTAGCCGTCTGTGTCCTAGTTGTGCGTTTCTCCCTTAAATTCTTAATAGACGTTGAGAACAGCATGGAAGCCTTTCCAAGATCTCGAGCTGCCAAATGAATCAAAAATAGCTCTCCAAATGGCTTTGAATAAAAAGACAGAATACAGTATTTATTTATTTATTTCTAAATGCTTCAGTCGTTCAACACGGCAGGAATTTGGGAGAGGCGTAAAATTTGGTGCTTTTATGAGTGTGAATCTTCATGGGGTGTTTAATTTGCATAGGCACAACTATCAGCTGCATGATTTGTACTCAATGTTGTTCTGAAAAAAGCTGCGAAAAAGGTTTTTGGAAATGTCCATAAATCACCTTTGAGGAGGAAACTGTCAGCGCTCGGTTCAACGATCGCCTGTAAATGGGGTTTAAACCGCATTTCTATTAATTAGTGAATCCAGCTGTCAGAGCGAGTTGATATAAATGAGGTTCTTCATTAGCGTCGCAGCAGTGCAGCTCAAACTGTGAGGAGCAGGATGCTGTCGTGGCATCGGGTGGCAGTGCCAAGCGCCGCTCTGAAGGGCACTGGTGTACTGAGCTCAGGGCATCTCTGTGGCATCAAGTTCAATCCACTGCAAAGCCTGGCTCTGCAGTGAATTTGCGTGAGCCAGCGAGCCCAGGATGCTTTGCAACACCCGAGCCATGCTAGACATAAGATTTATTTGCTACTGATGACATTTAAAGCCAAGTAAAAGGTTTTTGTTTTGTTTATGCATGCCGTAATTCTCCTCATACGCTTTGGTTCTGAGCATGTTTGTCCACGGAGAAGCAGCTAACATCCTGTTCTCTTAAAATTTTAATTGCCCCATGATGTACACTTGGGTTTCATTGCCAATCCTTGCTTCACTGCAGCTAATGAAGTTTATGATTACGATCATTTTCATCATTGTTTATAATGAACACACAATATGGGGGAGGCATATGGCGGAGGGAAAGTAAGAGAGAAAGAGAGAGAGAAAACGGCACCTCTCTGCTCGCCACTTCCAAATTGAACCGGTGTTTACGCATTACCTAATTATTTCCTGCAGTCATTCTCTCATTAACGTGATTTTGTGTCCCTGCTTTTCTTTTGGATGACTAAAATTGGCGTTTGTATTGTAGGACTGCAGAGGGGAGCCTGGCAGTACTGCATCTTGATCCAGGGTTCATTTGAGTTCCTTCCTTGTTGTTAAAGGCTATGATCAGACAAAGAAAAAAAAACAACGAAACAAAAGTTTTGCTGTCAAGGTCCAAAAAATCGGACAGCAGGAGTTAAGATGCATTCCGTTCAACTCAGAAAGTCAGAATTTAGCGGCTAAAAACATGATGGAATATCATACATCCTGCAAGTTATTTTGGCAAAAACGACATGTATCCAAATTCAAGGTTATTTTGGCTAGAAGTGGGTTAATCATAGCCGGACTATATCGGGTCTATAGTTAACCTAGACAGTGATTTTCTTTATAGAAGTTGTAGTCAGTTTAATGTAATTTAAGTTGAAATGACTTAAACATCCAAGTTGATTGTACTTAAAAATTTAAGGCAACAACTTTTTTTTTTACAGTTGAACTTATTTTAACTAACTCCCGCAGCAAGATTGCCTTTAGAACTTGCTTACGCATTAGCATAATTTGAAATAAATGTATGATACCATTGTTGCATTATTGCTAAAATATATCAAACCCAGTGTTGTTATTGTTAGCTAAAACTATTAAAATTAAATGTAAGGTAAATTGAAAGAAAACGTTGCCATGGCAACTAACTAAAGCAATTAAAATTGAAGTAGAATTCTGTGATTATTATGCTTTTTCGTATATTTCCTTTCATGTAGTGTGTAATATAGCTGTTTGTGAATGTAAAAGGTCTGCAGAGTTTAAAAAATTAAAGTGCACAATAAATGGAGTTATCTCTCAAAAGAAAGAACCGATTCTGAACTGCCTGAAACTAATCGTCAGTAATTCCAGTCTTACTTCCTGCACAAATCTACATAGGTTTTAACAAATTTGCATAATGCAAGCCTATGATCTTCATTGGCTGCCAGCGAACAACGACGCGAACACTGTTACTGTTTGTATCCATGCATATCACCTGCATAGGTCCGAGGAAGTGCTGAGGAAGATCCGGAGCTGAAATTGAGATATGGTAATAGGCATATCTTTTATTTTGTTTTCGGCTCATGCTGTAAGCAGTAGACCAATCACAGCTTACTGGGCCATCTGACCAATCAGAGCAGAGTATGGTTCACGGAAAGGCGGGGTTTAGAGAGACAAAGTAAAAAAAAAAATTTGACCTTGGATGCATGTAAACCTATTGCAGGAGATCTACAAAACAAAACTAGGAACCTTTAAAATAGCTTAACTGACTGGCCTTAAAGGGAGATGTCCATTTGATTAGCTAAATAAGTTGAATAAAATCTCTCTCGCCCGTATTTGACCACGCTCAGACTAACATCTTCACATGCCACACAACTGACTGACACTTTACTCCAATTAATGCGTTTGTTTGTGTCTCCCTGGAGCCCAATTCAATAATCCAAGTTTAATGGCATTAGCTCTGAGGCTGTGTGGTTTGAGACTGTCAGGAAAGAGGGATGTAACCGTGCTGATATTGATGCTGCCGGAGAATGTCTCCCTGTACTCCTCACTCCAGAGTTTCCTCACATAAACAGGATTAGAAACAGGAGCTGTTTCACCGCAGTGAGGAGATTTCCCTCATTTCACCCCTTTCCAAGCAGAAACAGAACCGGAATGGGCGTCTCACAGTGGGTTTGCATCTACAATGAGGTTGAAGATGAAAAGAGTTGGAGGCGAGCAGAATATAAATGCCCAGAAAAACATTTATCTCTTGACCTTTATATCACAAGTGCATCACGATAAAGTGATAAAAAGCTCTTTTCAATATAAATGTATGTTTTTTCCAACCCAGCCATGACCAACAGGTCACAGGACACTTTGTCAGACTCGTTTCTATTTCTGTGGTGTTACAATGAGTAGCTCCGCCCACAGTAATATCTCATTGGTCCAAATTCCTTCTCTATATAACTGTACATTAAAGTGCCCCCAATATGCTTTTTCAGATATTACCTTTCGTGTAATTTCAAAGATTTATTGTCTCCCGAAAGAAAGAAATGATTCTGAACTGCCTGAAATGAATCATCAGTAATTCCAGTCTTACTTGCTGGAATACTTATTTGCATAATGCCAGCATATGATCTTCATTGGCTGCCTGTGAACAACGTCTATTTCGACCCGCCCTCAAACACTGTAGCCCAGGCCTGGAAGAGTTTGGTTCGTGTTGTCGACATGTAGAGGAAATGCTGTTTTTAGCACTGCAAAAGCTAATCTACTTTGCAAGCACTTAAAAAGGACTAAACACGGTAAAACTTGCACCATCGTTACGGTTCGTATTACTGCGTACAAGTGCTGAGGAAGCCTCCGAAGCTGAAATTCAACGTTTGGTTTCCAACACGCACTGTAAGCAGTAGACCAATCACAACAGACTTGGCCGTCTGACCAATCAGAGCGGAGTAGACTCTCGAAAAGGTGGAGACTGAATCCTTTATTAAACCGTTTAGACACTGTGAGAAAAGAGGTGATGCTGCAATGAGAAAATTAAAGTGTTTTTTTGACCTTGGATGCATGTAAACCTATTGACCTCCAAAACAAAATAAGAAGCTTTTAAAATAACATAATAGGGGCACTTTAAACATCAACATTTTCCTGACTGGCTGCGATTGTGTTATGGCAAGTTAAATCACCTGCTAGTAGATGCAGTAAAAAAGAAACAATTTCCTAGTAAAGATTGGCTAAAGAGTTTATATTTAACAGTGTTATTAAATTATTAGTGCTTTTAAAAATGAACTTTATGGCAAAAATAAACTAAATGTAAAAATAGGGAAACCGAGCATGCACAATTAAATATCTAACGTCATGTTAATCATCCTGAATGCCTGCATCCCATATCTGATTGCTTTTCACAGAACTTTCCTCCCTATTGGGACTTTAGGCTCACATTTTAGCATCGGTTTAATTTCTCAAGCTTTATCGTGCAGTGTAGCACAGAGTGCTCTATGCGTTCAACTCTCTGCGCTGTATGACATTTCAAATGACTGTAATTTATGCAGCAGCGCCCTTCACCATCCCCACAACAGCCACAAACTATACGCCACACCATCCAGCAGGACGACTTCTTCTAATGCAAAGCAATAACCGAGCGGTTTGTATCAGGAGCTTTGGCAACTCCGGCAACGTGAAGAACTCACAGATTTCCCCCTGCCAAACATTCTTATGCAAATTCTACACGTTTATCAGAGGCTGTAAGACAAAGATAGAACTGAACGCAAGAGGATTGATTGAGGTAGAAGTAGACAGAGGAAGAGAGAGAGAGACTAATATGATTAAATTGTGCCAGTGTGTGTATGTGTGTGGAATAATCCTTCTTGCATATAATGACACGCTTTCCACTGTAACTAGACCCATACAGAATGCCATCAGCAGAAAACGAGCGGCACACACACACACACACACACACATGCTCGTGCTGAGGAAGATTGCTTTAGCGTCGGAGCATCAAAGCTCTTCTGAAGTGTTTGAAATTCACTGCTTATTAATTCAGGATGTGAAGGACTAAATTGTGGTCAGCTAATGAGACAGAAAACTGACATATTCAATGGCCGTCTCATCATTCTTTGGCTATACAGTATTTTTTTTAAGGTATCCACACACATTAATCTCAGTTCTATTTTTGTTTGTTTACAGAGACAAGAATCCGGATCAGCTGGAAACATCAAACCTTCAGCTGGACAAGGTATAGTGTCACTCACTACTCTATACGTACTTGAATTGTGCATTTCATTGGATAAAATCATTAACAGAATGTTTTGCAAGTCTGCATATGTTTCTCTTTCTCTCTCTTTCACATTGTAAATAATAGTTGTACAGAATGCAAAAATTAAATAGTTATCATTTGCCCTCTTGCCGTTTTAAAGCAAATTACTTTATTTTTATTTATTAAATATTTTGTTAACAACGTTTGTTAATGCACTAGCTAACAAACTGAGCTATATATTTGTTAATATATTTATTAATCTTTGTTAGGGTTATTTGATCAAAAATACAACTGTTCTTTGTTGGTTAATGTTAGCTCAGGTCTATTAAATAATACTAACAAACACACTTTAAAAAAAAATGTTTTTAGTAAATGTTTTACAAGAGTTTTTCATTGTTAATAATGCTATCGTAACACTTAATGTTATGGAAGCTTGTTTCCGCCACAAAATAAAACATTTTAAAAGATAATTGCGACTTTTTAGCTCACAATTGCGAGTTTACATCTCGCAATTCTGACTTTATTTCTCAGAATTGTGAAATATAAAGTCAGAATTGCGTGAAATAAAGTCGCAATTGCGTGTTATAAAGTCAGAATTGCGAGATATAAAGTCAGAATTGCGAGATATAAAGTCAGAATTGCGTGTTATAAAGTCAGAATTCTGACTTTTTTTCTCGCAATTGCGACTTTATATCACGCAATTCTGACTTTATAACACATAATTGCGAGTTTATATCTCGCAATTCTGACATCTTTTCTCAGAATTGTGAGATATAAACTCACAATTGTGAGATATACAGTCCAATTCTAAGGGAAAAAAAGACGGACTTTTTTTATTTTATTTTTTACCTCAGAATAGTTTGAATCTCACAATTCTGACTTTATAACACACAATTGCGACTTTATATCATGCAATTCTGACTTTATAACATGCAATTGCGACTTTATATCATGCAATTCTGACTTTATATCTCGCAATTGCGACTTTATTGCTCAGAATTGCGTCTTTATATCTCCCAATTGCGACTTTATTTCTCAGAATTGAGAAATAAAGTGTAACCCCTAACCTCAACTCTATAGTAAGTACATGTAGTTAATTAATATTACTCAGTACTTACTTGTACAAAGGGTTAGTTACTTGTACTTACTTGTACAAAGGGTTAGTTACTTGTAATTATGCATGATTTACTTTTATAACAACAGTAAATACATGTAGTAACATGTAACTATGTTACTGTAAAATAAAGTGTTACCAAATTAAAGTTTGAAAGTTATTATTTACTAAAATATCTCATAAAAAATCATGAGTTTGGAACAATGTGAGTAAATGGTGATAGAAAGTTCCTTTTTAGATGAACTATTTCTTTAATAATCTTTTCATTTCATACACTCTTAGAAAAAAAGTTTCAATGAGGTTCTTTATAAAACCCTAGGGGTCTTGACACAATTTTAAAGAAATCCATACGCCAATGTCTTAAATTATTTCAAAATTCTTTCATGTTTAACTGGTTTGTAATTCTAGTAATTTTCTAGTTTACGAGCCGTTTAATAAAATGTAAAGTAAAAATGAATTAAACCTAAGTGAACAAATTAAAACTAAATTCATAAAATGATCCCATAATAGGAAGCCCTTAAAGGTTCTATATATGAATACACAATGTTTCGTTTCCACAGACCCGTCCAAGAAGGACGTCCCCGCTGAGGACATTGACATCGACATGGGCGCCCCCGAGACGGAGAAGGCTGCCGTCGCCATCCAATCGCAGTTTAGAAAGTTCCAGAAGAAGAAGCAGACGGTGAAATCATAATCAGGCCCATGCAGGGCGTCCCTGGCCTCGCGCGGGCCCAACGCCACATTAGGGGAGGGAGTTGCATGTCAGATAAACGGCACTGTTCTCTTGTGGGGGTTATGGGTTGATTGGGGTGGGGGCAGATGAGAGGTGAAGAGGCAATTTGCCTTTAGCCGTCATCTGTCAGGAATAAAATGTGATATATTGTTTCCCCCAGTACATAGATTTTTTTAAATAAAATTCTCTTTCCTTTTAAAATACTTTTGTTATTTTTTGATAAATATTACTTGTCAAGGTGTTTGAAAACATCCATCTTAAAGTGTTAAGCACTTGTGCGATAGTTTTCCCTGTGTGTAAGACCAGAAACCACAGGTATTTAATGCCAAATGATGAAGAATGTTGCTCAAGGAAAACATCCTGTACGGCATCTAAAAACTAAAATGATTAAGATTCAAACAGCCTTATTCAATCTTTCACCTCTGTTGTTGTTTTTTTGTTTGCATAGTTGAACTGATTGTGTTTGTGATGTGTCATTATCATCTTAACCAAGTCAATGTTTTGTCAACAAACAGTGTTGTAATATTTGTGACACCAAACAGTAGGAAATAATCATATGTGAACTGAATAAATATTAGAATTACTTCAAAGATTGATTGATTGATTATTTCAACATATTATTAATACCCTTTATGTTTTCTTTCAACACTGACTGTAACAAACAACGTTTTCCAACAATTAGCGCAAAATGCTCACTGGCTGGTAACATTTGACGCATTCAGTTTCACTGATGATTATATGGAAGCTTATTTCTGCCACATAAGAAAAATATCATGCTTTGGTAAATCATAATAATGACATACAGTTAACTTGAGTTATATTATCAGATTAATTTTTAAAGTAACGAGTAACGCATTACTTTTAAAACTTACAACAAAATATTTGAGTTACTTTTTCAAGTAAGTAACACAAGTTGTTTTCCTATTTATTGCCCTCTACTGTACAGGTGTGGATTTGCATTTCATTCAGCCTCCCTTTTGGTGTGAAAGGGTCTTTACACTCACCAAAAATAGTTAAATACTTTTGTTTTTTGTTATTAAAAAACTAGCGAGATAACCTAGCCCAAGTAAGAAAATTAACGGAATTAGTTACTTTTTTAGAGAGTAAAGCAACATTGTAACACGTTACTTTTAAAAGTAACTTAGCCTAACACTGCATTCTATGTCATAATTATGGCTTACTAAATAGAAATGTTGACATTTGTGATGAATTCTTAATAGATACGATAGTAAATCTTTTATACTAACCATGATTCTAAAAATTCTAACATCTAAACCTTACTTCCCTTTTTAGGCCTAACAATTCTAATACTCTGCAACATAACGTACCAAAACGTTCTGTTCTTTCTCTGTTTGTGTTATGGAAAATTCTCAAGTGCTGACCATGACAAAATCAAAAATATACTGTCTGTATTATGTCATGATATACTGAGTAATCAGTAACAGAGAGTAAAAAGATGGGGGCTTGCTTTTACCGATTCAACCAATCATATTGATAGAAGGTGGCGTGAGTTAAGTCATGAGTTAGTGACAATGATCTTATTTGTTGTGTTTGTATTTGTCCTATAAAACCTGATGTATTCTTCCTTTTGGGTGGGATTCTCTCTGAAATTTGTCTGAGATCCTCCGGCCGTGCTGCTACTTGGGGGAGATTCTCTGAGAACTGCTCTGGATCTCTCCCGGCCGGGATTAAATCATTTGAAGGACATTTGCTGAAGTCTGTCTGTTTATTATTGCTGCGAAGCAAGTTAGTTAGGGAAGCAAGTTAGTTAGGGGAACAAGTTAGTTAGGGGAACAAGTTAGGATAAGGAACTCGAAGCCAGTTGTCGACTGTAGACGCAAGAGCTAGAGTATAAAGATTATTGGGTGTCGATTGTAGACGCCCCAGATATATTTATAAAGTGTCGACCGTAGACGCTTGGGTGTCGATTGGAGACGCCCCAGGTAATTAGGTTCCAGGAAAGTAGTTAGGTTTAGGGAAAATCTACCATACATTCAAAGTGAAAATAATGGCAAAGTCAATTATGACATACTAAATCAAAATTGATAAAAAGTCAAAATTATCAGACATCATGACTTAGTTCTCTCTCTCATGTAGCTTTGGAAAGTCTGATTTGTCCTGTTGAATCGGTTCTTTCAGACGGTTCTGAATGAATAGATCCTAAAATATTCGATGATTCAAGTACGTAGCATTTCAGCCATTTTTGAATCAGTACGTCTTAGTACGACTCAGTTTAGGACACTTAGGACATTGTCTAGTTCTAAGTCATATTTAGTGAAAACTCAGGAAATTGCTAAATTCTTTATGATTTCCATTCTTAGTCCGAACAAAAAAAAAAAAAATAGACATGGATAGTGTGATTCGGTCTCCTGTCTCTTCTGGCGATTATATACAGTGCTATGCATAAGTTTAGACACCCATGCTAAAGTTGACTAAAAAGAGGAATAAAAAATCATCTTTTGGAAATTGAACTTAATGCCTTAATTAAAAAAATTAGGAAAAATCCAACCTTTAAGGACACCAATTTTCTTTGTGAATGAATAGTGTATCGTAAATAAATAAATGTTCTTCCTTAAAATACAGGGTGCATAAGTTTGGACACCCCTATGTTAAATTCCCATAGAGGCAGGCAGATTTTTATTTTTAAAGATAAGTTACTTCATGGATCCAGGATACTATGCATCCTGATAAAGTTCCCTTGGCCTTTGGAATTAAAATAGCCCCACATCATCACATAGCCTTCACCATACCTAGAGAATGGCATGGAGTACTTTCCATAAGATCATCTCTCAATGCAAATCAAACTAGCTATTAGGCTAACTGAAATAAAACCATGCCAATCTCTAGGTATGGTGAAGGCTATGTGATGATGTGGGGCTATTTTAATTCCAAAGGCCAAGGGAACTTTATCAGGATGCATAGTATCCTGGATCCATGAAGTAACTGATCTTTAAAAATAAAAATCTGCCTGCCTCTATGGGAATTTAACATAGGGGTGTCCAAACTTATGCACCCTGTATTTTAAGGAAGAACATTTATTTATTTACGATACACTATTCATTCACAAAGAAAATTGGTGTCCTTAAAGGTTGGATTTTTCCTAATTTTTTTAATTAAGGCATTAAGTTCAATTTCCAAAAGAAGATTTTTTATTCCTCTTTTTAGTCAACTTTAGCATGGGTGTCTAAACTTATGCATAGCACTGTATATGCTTGGTGATCTCTTAGAAGCTAATCTGAAACAAGTTCCTCGGGCGGTACCTTCATTCAAAATGCTATCTGTTAAGTCATCGATTGGGTAATGAGGCAGCTACTTCTGTTTCGGACACAGCCATTGTGTGATGAATACATTGGATCCCAATCTTGGTTTATTGATCTGTGAAAGTGATTCGCACTCACTTAAAATAGAGAAGCCCATCTCATCAACAGCTTGCTAACCACCACAATCTTATAAAATGGTGTGTTTGACTCTATTATGGTGTCATTCCGGTGTGTGCAAACGCTGAGCTCTGTGAGTCATGTATAGGATGCTTCAAAGAGGCTCAGAGAAAATCCCCCTCATGGGTCTAATTACGGGAGTTTTTCTGTTCAGAACCACATGCTGAGGTCTGACAGGTTCATTAGGTTTGCGCTGGGAGGGGGAGATACACTACCATGAAAAGAAAAGAAAACACTGAGGGATTAATTCTGCTCCAAATCTATTGCTCACACTGAAAAACACTGAGATACAATTTGTATCAATCTGTATTGTTCACTTCCAAACTGTAAAATACACACTGGAAATAATGTGAGCAGCCTGTGTACACAAAACTCGATCAGTTTTGCAGGTCCAGATACAAAAGTATTCCTTCTACTATTTCTGAATATCCCACAAGTGCTTGACTTGATCTTCAACTTCCAGTGTGGCTAATGAACAGGAAGTAATAGGCTCTTAGCCTTGATTTTACCTCGTGAAGCTACAGTATGTTCCAAATAGCATACTAGCAGTCTACTCTCATTTTACCTGCAGTACACAGTATGCAACTATTTTATATAAAGAGATGACCTGTAGTATCACATCTGTCAAAATGTGCAGTATACAACAGAATTTACTTAATGGAACACTGTATCTCATTATGCAATGAGCTCAACTTGACCTTTTCCATTTTTTAAAGGAATTCACCCATACATTTAAATTCTGTCATCATTTACTCACCCGCATGTTTCAAACCTCGATCTCCGTTTATCGTCGAAACACAAATGAAGATATTTTAAACGAAATCGGAGAGATTTCTGACCCTACATCGACAGCCCAGACAGCAACATAGTGTCAGCCCAGATCCACGTGGAATCCACATGACCCAGATGTGGCCCGGATCTAGGCCAACACTGTGTTGATGTCTGGGAGTCTCTCAGAGTTGAAAACTCTGATGCTTAAAGGGGGGGGGGTGAAATGCTATTTCATGCATACTGAGTTTTTTACACTGTTAAAGAGTTGGATTCCCATGCTAAACATGGACAAAGTTTCACAAATTAAATTGTACGTTTGAAGGAGTATTTCTGTGCCAAAAATTGTCCTTCCGGTTTGTCACAAGTTTCGGAAAGTTTTTTTCGAGTATGGGTCTTCGTGACGTCAGCTGGGGCGGAAATTCCTTATATGGGTCCTAAGGTCACCTCTTAGCGCGGGCGCGCGCGCACTCGTAGACCAGAGCGAGAGAGCGAAAGCAGTACGCCATCAAAGCGCTCTGCTCGGCTTTTGGGAAGTCAATGTCACCAAAGAAGTGTGTTTTTGGTTGCCAGGGCAAGACAACCCTGCACAGATTCCCAAAGAACCCAGCGTTAAGGGACCAGTGGATATGGAGTTTTTTTTCCTGAGCATCAACGGACTGTTTGTTCCCTGCATTTCGACGATGATTGTTTTACAAACAAAGCCCAGATCGACGGATTTGCAGATCGTCTAATGCTTAAGGATCGAGCAGTCGCAATGATAAAGGTTCGCGGTCGTGGTTGGAACCGGGCGGTGAGTAAAACTGCTTCAAATGTCTCTGTGTGTTGTTAGCTCGGCGCGTTAGCACAGCTTTAGCTTCGCCCACACGGCCCGCCTCCAGCCGCTCGGTTTTTTCCGGAAAGACTCGGTACAGCCTATCTTTCTTTTATAAATATAATAAAACTAAAGACTTTTTGGAGATATGAAGGATGCAATACTACTCTATAGGTACTCAAGATTAACATGAGATTGAGTGAAAATGAGCATTTCACCCCCCCCCCCCCTTTAAAAACGTTCATAAAGAGATCGTAAAATAACTCCATATATCGAGCGGTTTAATTCAAGTCTTCTGAAGAGACACGATCGCTTTATATGATGAACAGATTTAATTGAGGCTTTTATTCACTTATTAACAGCGAACATACATAGTAGTGATGGGGAGTTTGGATAATTTTACTGACTCGGACCTTTGAGTCTCGGTCAGCAAAATTAACAAATCTTTTTTAAGTAATTTCGTTCATGCAAATGTTGATCACATTTAGAATAAGAAAAAACGATAATGCAGAAAAGGCCAAGTTGTTCATACATCACGTCACATCCCCATAAGCTGAAGCTATGCAGTCTGAGAAACAGAAATGATTAGTTTACCTCTTGAGTGTTTGGGTTTGATGCCCTGTCCAAATACCCACAATTGCGGTCTTTGCACTTGACCACTTGTCTACTTAAATTACGTATTTCCTAGTGTTCAAGTAGCCGTGAAGACTGCAATTGTGTGTAGAACTTTTGATTACCCGATGGGACACAGTTATAGTCTTGCAAAAAATGCAAGTGTTTACAGAGCTTTTTTTAAAAAATATTATTTTCAATACTTAAAAAAAAAAATGTTGGGGCACGTGAGTTCCTGAACATAATGCATGATGTTAAATGTTTAGCCTCAAATAACACTTGGGAGTGAATGGTACCATAGATTTTGAAGCCCAAAAAAGCTCTAACCCGATGCATGACGTACTGACTAACGCGGAAGTGCAGAGGATAAAGAAAAACAAAACACTGGTCACGAATTAGAAGTCTAAAACAATAATTTTTAAAGAGAAATGTTGGAGGATTTCAATATAAGAGAAGAGGAGCTTGAGTTTGTTGCCCAGCCCTATTTGTTTAAACGGCACGAGGCGTCTACTCTCACCTAAGCTTACATCCTATGTCGGGTCAGAGGTCACTCCGTTCCTCTGGAACTCGACTCGCGTACGGCCTTTACCGGAAGCCAGGGAAAATAATTTATAAAGTTATAAATATGCATATTTTTCTTACAAAAACGCATTGTTTCGCTTCAGAAGGACTTAATTAACACCCTGGAGCCATATGGATTACTTTTATGATGGATGGATGCACTTTTTTGGGCTTCAGAATCTAAGGTAGCCTACCATTCACTCCCATTGCTTGGAAGAGCCAGATTTAAAAATATATATATAACTCAGATTGTTTGGCTGAGAAAAGAAAGCCATATACACCTATGGCTTGAGGGTGAGTCAATTATGGGATCATTTTAATTTTGGGGTAAACTATTCTTTTAATTTAGCATGCATTCTCAACTGAGGAACTCTGCCAGGTTTTCTTGATTGTGATGCCATCAGTGTTGTGTTGCTGACATCTGTGTTTCTGAGGGAGATCAGAATTCAGCACACTGCGGCTTTATTTATGACGGTTGTTAATAACAGCTGAGCGAGACCGTCTATAAACATGTGCCAGCGACGCTTAATTTGTTGCGCACTTCATACGAAGATGGAGAATATAGTTGTCACAATGACTAACGTGTCCCCCCCCCATTACCCACCGAGCTGATATAGCACTAGAAAACCAATTTCTGTCCAAGTGCTCCAGGAAGGGCGACTGTCTCCAGCTCGTCACTGAAAGCCTCTGAATCAATACGGCAATTTAAGAGAGTTGCCCGCGCTCTTGGAAGGCCGTGCGGGAATTCACTCTTCAAACGACTGACTGAGAGGTACAGTACTACGGCGGTCCAGGGGGGCTCAACAAACGTGAAATGGCAAACAAAAGATGAAAACAATGCAATTAATTGAGTTTAATTAAGTTAGAGTCCGTAATCCTAAAGTCCGGAAGAGAATTAACATTAGGAAGAGTGACCATACAATAGACCAATTTATATGCATTTAAAGATAATTCTGATGTGTTATAGCTTAGCTTCCTGTGTTGCAAACAATTTTCATGTCGCTAATACAACACTTTTGTGTTGCCACCACAAAAAAAGCTATTATTTCCACTCTGTTGTTTCCACTCTATTATTTCCACTCTGTTGCACCAATTTGTGGCTTATTTCTGTTGCACTTTGTGTTATGGACTATTTGTGTTGTGGTTTAGATTAGTTGCATTGTGGACTATTTGTTACTTTTGTTTGCATTGCTAATTTTCTGCTGTTACCCCCTGGGCCACCATAGCTGAGGAGAAGAACACGGACAAGAAAAGGAAAGTTATGTTTCCTATCAGGAGGATGTGTGGTTCTACTTTCATTGTGTTCCTGCTGAGCTCTCTGCCTCTCATTTAAGTATGATTTCCAAAACCAAATGTTTCTTGTAGGCATATTCATCCAGATGATCCGATAAACGGTGATTCTGTCTTTGCTTTGATTAAAGCAATAGTTCACCCTAAATGAAAATCATTTACTCACCCTCGTTTCATTCCAAACCCTGTATGACATTCTTTGTACTGTGCAACATAAAAGGAGAAATGTTGAAGGTTTGTAACGATATAAATGGGGTGAATTATTAATTGAAGTTCTCAGGAATCCCATCTCTGTTTAGATATTAAGCTGTTCATTTCCACCGTTCATCATCACACGCTCGGATCCCTTTATATCCCACAGCAAAATGACAAGCGTTAACCAAACTGCCAGATTCGTTAGGGGATCAACCTTTTATTAGTCGACAGGATTATCATGGAAAATCTTTTCTGGAGTGTCACAACTGTGAGCACTCTGTCAAAGAAAAGGGGGAAAAAAGGTATGAAAAAAAAAACATTTGTAAATGAGTATAGTGAGGACAATAGATTTATCTAATCAAATATAGTGAAATATCATCTCAATTCTTCATCACAACTCTCCCTGCCAGACAGTTTGGTGCAGAGCGGCTACAATAACAACTGCCACCATACGCCCATAATCATATAGAACTGCTTGTGGTTCTTTATTAATATTATCATAATTGTTATTCTTTTAGGGGATCTCTTTAGATTGTCTCAGTTTTCCCTGTAGTGCAGCATCTCTGCAATGCAGCAAAAATAAATCTAATGAAGACAAGAGAGAGCGTGCCCTAGAAGACACCTTTCTAGTGCACTACATAGGGGGTGAAAGAGTCACACCGTCAGTGCAGTAGGTGATCCAATCGCCCCCCATGCAGTGTGCTATATCAACCCTTGCTTCCACTGCAGCTGATTTACACCTGAATCTGTCGTTTCATTCGCTCCGGCTCTCAGGAGCTCACGTCATGGGTGAGATACAGTACAGTAGAAAGCAAACGTGGTTCATGGATTTTCATATTGCACCATTAGAGAATGGAACACAAATAATTATCAATCAAGACTTGCTTTTCTAGGTTAAACAAGATATGTGCAAACATGACTAAAGGACTTTATTAATCAAATCAAAAAATTTCCCTGTAATACCCACAAATAAAAAAAAAATCTCATTTTATATATATATTTTTTTATATATTTATACTCATAAGAATACGAAATCTTCACATTTGATTATTTTTGTAGTCAAAAGATTCTGGGCTGGACCCACGGTCATTATTCATACTGTCATCTTCTTAAATCGGTTCGTTCTCATGCACTCCCAGGAAACGGTGACAACTTTGGACCAATGGAAATCACTCTCACGCTTTATCTCAAACTAATTACACAAAGAAATTTCAGTAAAAAAGAAAAAATTAAAATGGGTTCCCAGTCATTAGTTTGTGCACACTAACTGCTAAAATAAGTAAATTAGTAAATCGTCATAGTCATCGTAATTATTAATAATAATAAAATCATTTTGGCAATCTCTTGGTGTGGAGTCGTCTTTAAGAAGTGAATTCACTGTTTAAAAAAGCTTAAAATAAAGAAACTGTTAGGAGTAGAAGTGGAAATATATATACAACCGCGCATGAAGAGTTCGCTTTTTGCTCTTGCTGTTTTATTTTTGTCCGGTCTTTGTTATACCAGTGTGTAGGACTTTGCGTAGGGATTGTTGTTCTGTTTTAAGTGTCCTCTGGAGTCCAGCAGTGATTCCTGGGAGGTGCTGATTTTGGCAGCCTGTGCCAAGTCTGTTCCGGCCTCTCTCTGCGGAAGCGTGGAGGCTGTGCCCGGCTGCCACTGCTGCACGTCCCTGCTGGTCGGCACCTCCATTGGCGTGGGCTCCAGCAGGCCGGGGCGCTTCAGTGAACGGGTCTTCTGCGGCTCCAAACAGGCCTGGCCCATCGCCGCCTCACGGGACGTTCCCGACACACCCCGGTTCAAAAGAAAGTCCATCCGCAGGTACGGAGGCAGGTGGACGAGCTCCCCTCCTGCAAGAAAAAGAAACTTTTTCAATGTTTCAAAAGGCAATTGAACTTTGATTGCATATTTCGGTCACACTTTAGATTAGGGTCCAATTCTCACTATTAACTAAGACTTTAAAAACGACGACTTTTGCCTCAGTAAACTCCTAATTACTGCTTATTAATAGTTAGTAAGGTAGTTGTTAAGTTTAGGTATTGGGTAGGATTAGGGATGTAGAATATGGTCATGCACTTATAAAATGTTTTAGAAGTACTAATAAACAGCTAATATCCTAGTAATATGCATGCTAATAAGCAACCAGTTAATAGTGAGAATTGGACCCTAAATTAAAGTGTTACCCATTTGTGATTTCATTGGTTTTATTAAATAAAATGTATTGCACAAGAAATGTCTTTCTACCCTATAGGAGCTTGTCACTTGTGCCTGTGCCCAAAATGTCATACTACCTAATACATTTGGTTTGAATCTTACTTTGTGACCATTCTACATAGGATGAATATGGGTAGTATGAATGCAATCGGTTGTTTGCATATGACGTCGCGTTATTGCGTTGCCATGGCGCGAAATGCAGATGGAGGGCAGGAAGTGATTTGCTACATTTAGGAAGCACTATAACAAACTCAAAATGCCGATGTTTTGCGTCGTTTATGGTTGCTCAAACTGATCAAACCGAGAAACCATGAGGAGTTTTTATCGTATACCAAAAGTTGTTGTTCATAAGGGGGAAAAATGCAAGAAATTGACCGAAAAACGCCAGAAAAAATGGCTTGCAAACCTACGTCTGCGGTCGGGAATCGGAAAATGCCCGTGTGTGCAGTGATCACTTCATTAAAGGTCAGTTAATACAACTTATGTGGCTATGTTTGTGTAACGTACCAGTTTCCGAACTTTGTAAAGTCAAAGTAATTGTTTCTTCTTTTCTTTGAGTTTGTAAGTTAACTTACCCCTGTAACTGAAGACAAACGCGTAACGTTAGCAAAGCTACCTACAAAGTGTTTTGAGGGTGCAGCCTTCAGTGGTTTAGTGGTGTTTCGGCGGACCTTTGAGAGTGGTTAACCTAATAACGTAAGTAAACCTAATAAGTAAACAGCCGTAAAAGTAACGTCGAGAAGCGCCGCAGCGTTGAATGGTTGTTAGGGTTAACGTTATTAAAATAGAATGACAGCCTCGATGACAGGCAAATCTTTCAATTCAGTTGAAAAATCACTCCTCTTCATAACGCAAGGATCACATCCAACATATGTTTAGATTTTTTGTCTTTATCTTTCTCTTGTAATAGCGTCTAAAGTAGGACAGTACAGACTTTCCTCCATCTCGTCCATTCCGCTCTTCACTTCCTGCCCTCCATTTGAATTTCGCGTGTCATCACAATCACGTGACTGCAAACCACCTATTCTGACCTATGATTCTGACGTGTAGTCACTGTCATGTGACCTACAACTCCTCTCACTTGGCTTCATGGGATAGTAAACTGCCCATCAAATGCACAGTCCAGAATCATGGCAGAAGGAGTAGCTCATCCGGCTACTTTTCGTCTATAGTTTTTCTGAATATTACGAATTCGGACTCTTTTGTCGTACTGTTTTTCGCATACTGTATACTATGAAGGTAGGCATATTCAGATGCAGTGTTGATGTTCTTTAGCATCTTGCAGCATGAGCACCTCGTTTATAAGACATTCCCTGCTGAAAAATACACTTTAAACCTGGATCCCAAAACCCCTCTAAAACCAGCCAGCAGACTGTCCAAACCAGACTGGGAGACTAGCTTATGCTGGTTTAAGATTTTTTTTCAGCAGGGTAGGGTCAAAGTACAAGAAGAATACTCTCTTTACCTGAGAAATTCTACTCACAATAGACATTGAACAGAGTCTGATGCTAGCATTTCACTAATCTAAACACATAATACTCTAATAAGCATAAAGTAGAAACAAATATTGTGTAAACAAATCCATTTTTGTTAGCAATATTATGATGCATTCTGGGATTGCCTCATCCAAAAAGAATTCTGCCCTAGATTTTTGGATATGTCCTAAGGTGCAGTCACATTAACCATTGCTCAGTGAAATTTCATGGGCGAAATCCAGACATTTCATTAGGAATCAGAAGTTTAAAAAGTTCCCAACACTTGTGTTCAAGTTCATCACATGACTTTGCTGCGTTCACTGACAGAAAGATGCCTAGCTTGAGAGTGATTTCTATGTGAGCTGTGCTTCATTAATTGCTACACTATTAACAATGGACCTTTTTGTCAGCAAAATCTAACCAAAAGTTTGCTAATATGACCACACCATTAGAAGGCAGCATTATTTCGCTTTTGGGAGAATATAATTACTTAAAATGCTGCTCCTAAATACTAGCTTATTTTGCCTAGATTATTAAGAACAGGGGTGCCCAACCCTGCTCCTGCCGATCGACTGTCCTGCACAGTTCATCCCCAACCCTAATCAAACACACCTGAAGCAACCAATTAAGGTCTACAGGATCACTTGAAAATTAAAGGCAGATGTGTTCGATTAGGGTTGAAAATGAACTGTGCAGGACAGTCGATCGGCAGGAGCAGGATTGGGCACCCCTGATTAAGAACATCCCCAATTGGGAAGAATAGAGTTTAGAGTCATTGCCTCGCACCAGTGGTCTCACCTGGTCTGTGGGCCTTGGGTACGGCCATGTTTATCACCCTGCAGACGTCCTGTGGTTTGGGAGGTGAGGCAGTGAACCTGCAGATGCCTGATTCTGACGGTGTACTGGATGTTAGACTGTCCGTGTAATCATTGGTGCCGGCGGTCATCTGCTCGGAGGATGTGTCCGAGATGAAACACTCTGTGATGGTGAACTTGGCGTGTCGTAGTTGTTCCTCCATCTTGGCATGTTCATAGGCTCTGGCCAGCTCCTCGTACGTAGAAGACGCGCTCTCAGTGGAGACCATGCTGCTGCGAGCCCGGTCTGAACACAACGGGTCACAACTCATCAACAACAATACTTCTAACATGTAGCTTTGCTGTCATATCAATGTGATCATTTAATAATGCTAATTTTTATTATTATTATGAAGTTTCCATTCAGAAGAAATAAGGACAGGGATAGGCTATCGTTCAAAAGTTTGGGGCTGGTAAGATTTTTTTCATGTTTTTAAAATAAATATATATTTTTTTATATTAATATATTTCAAAATGTAATTTATTCCAGAGAATTCAGAATCATTACTCCAGTCATGATCCTTCAGAAGTCATTCTGTATGCTGATTTGGAGCTCAAGAATCATTTCTTATTATTATCAATGTTGAAAACAGTTGTGCTGTTAATATGTTTGAAAACTGCAATATATTTTTTCAGTATTCTTTGATGAATAGAAAGTTCAAAAGAGCTTTTGTTACATTATTAATGTTGTTGCTGTCAAATTTGATCGATTTAATGTGTACGTACTGAATAAAAGTATTAATTTCTTTAAAAAAAAGAATGGTAGTGTATTTCAATAAAATGCAGCAGTGGTAAAGTTTGATTAATTTTCCACATAATACTCTATAAACCAGTCTGTTAAAATGAATCTGTTCAAAACTGATTCAATAATCGTCAAAAGCGTCAAATAATAATGAATGTCCCTTAATGCCATTGTATATGTTTTAAAGTGTTTTAGGTATAGGAATATATTGCTTTTTTCTTTGTATTTTTATATTCAGGCATACAAAAATAATATCATTCTTCATTTTGTTCACCATTTTTAAAACATAAACATTGATATATATACTGAATATTGTAAAAATGCTGATAAGTTAATATAAAATGATAATGGTAACACTTGAGTTTAAGGTCCAATTCTTACTATTATCTATGCATATAACATATTACTAGGATATTGCCTGTTTATTAGTACTTATAAAGCACATATTAATGCCTTATTCTGCATGACTATATTCTACATCTCTAATCTTACCCAATACCTAAATTTAACAACTACCATACTAACTATTAATAAGCAGTAATTTGTAATTAATAGTTAGTTTATAGTGAGAATTGGACATTAAACTAAAGTGACCAATATAATTTATATTACAAACATTAAAATATATAATACAAAACTATAATATAAAAAACAAATTAGCTAAAGTATCCAGCTGTAAAGATGGGTTGATATATTATATACATATAAAGATGTACATGTATTTTCCAGTGTAGCAGACTGACCAGTGTCCTGTGATGGACTGACACTATAGCTGTCGCTTTCCTTGTCCACCGATCCAGCCACTCTGGGAGTTCCCAGCCTCCAGTCCGTGCTGAGAGTGTGGACGGAGACAGGGGGGTGAGGGCGATTCAGTGTCCACTGACTGGCGTAGCGATTACGGGCAGCAGGACCAGCTTTAGCTGTGCGGCGAGAGGTGGGATCTGAGGACGGGTTCCAAAACACTCAGTTAAACAGCGTAATCAAATATATTCACATATTATTTATGTGTTAAGAAGGGTCTCTTACTCGACAGACTGCTCTTACTCGTCCCAGGTCGGACGTCAGAGACGTCCACCAGCGGGCCGGTGGCCTGCGACAGAGACTGATAGTGGACGGAGTGCGTGACAGTGGCCGATTTCTGTTTGGCAGTTTCTCCGAAATCGTTATCGGTCAACAGCACCGTTGATCTGTCGTCTAAGAGGGAAGGGAGATATGGAACTATTAGAGGCTCCTAGTATCACTGTTTCTCATATAAATGTTCAGGTTTGAATATGGTTCAGTGAACACGACTCACCCACTGTTTCCATGGTGTCTCTCTCTTCGATGAGCAGCTGCGCTCGGGGAATGTCGATGTGCATGCGGAGGGTCTGCTGTTGTTTGTTCATGGTGTCTGAAGGCCTTGTGTTCTTACTGGAGAAAAACACAAACAAGCCTGTGAATAACATCTCTGCTTTCACAAGGTCAGTATGACATATGACATGCCAAAGTAATAGTTCATCGTTTGCTCACCCACCTATATGGTTTCTTTCTTCTGTGGAACACAAAATACGATATTTTGAAGAATTTCCAAGCTGCAGTTTTCATCAAATATAAGAGTATGGCAACCAAGGGCTGTCAAATTTGAAAAAGAATCCTTAAAATCTTCTAAAGGAACAGCTTTTTGTGGTTTATTCATCACACAAATATACTTATATTGTCTACAATATTCTTAAGAACCGTTTCAGAAGAATTTGAATATAATGAGATGTACTTTATGGTTTCATAAAATGTGGATAGAGTTTGATTCATTTGTGCTTAATATTCTTTAGAATGGTCTGTTACAATGAATCTGTTCAAAACACTGATTCTATTGTATGAATTCAGAAGATTTGGAATATAATGAGGAACGAGTTTGATTCATTTACACATAATATTCTTTAGAATTGTCCATTAAAGTGAATATTTTCTTCCTATTTTATGGCTTGAGAAGATCTGGAACCTAGTGAGTCATATGAACTATTTTTATGATGCTTTTAATAATTTCGGATCATTATATTGTTATTGCATGGAAAAGAGCAGCTCTGAGATTCTTCAAAATACCTTACTTTCTGTTGCAAAGAAGAAAAAACATCATTCAAAATTGAAAATCATCGATGTGTTTACCTCATAAGCATTTCAGCCAAACTTTTTGCATCTGTGGAAGAAACAATAAGCTTTATTAACGTACACTGAAAATGGAAGTGCTATTGAGTCATATAAAACAGGCTGATATGAGTACAATCTCAAATGGCAACATATGCTGTCTGTATTTACGCCTACGAATCTACACCTTCTGTTTGAAAACACTGATCTGTAGCTAAGAGCTGTGAAAAGCATCTGACCCCTGAGCCGCTTCAGCCTCTGCTCTCTCCTCCTCCTCCTCAGCACCATCAGCAGGACGAAGAGCAGCACCATTCCCACCAAGATGCATGAGATCGTCACCATCATCTTTATCCCCTTGTTGCCTGGTTCCGTAATCGGGTCATTCACCGGAGTATTCACCAGTGGAGGAATGGTGCCTTTCGCAAACAGATTCAATACTTAACTTTAAAGCGAAAACACATTTTTGATTATTATTTTAAAGATGACCTACTGTATTATGCCTTGGTTTTTTATGCTTGAATCTTCAAAAAACACATTCTTTTTCACATATTGCAGCACCTCACTTTACAGTCTGTGTGTAAAGCTATGGGCTGCGTTTCCCAAAAGCATCGTAAGCTTAAGTAGATCGTAGAACAATTGTCACCAATGGTCTTTACGATCAACTTAGGCTTACAATGCTTTTGGGAAACGCAGCTCCTGTCTCTGTGAAGCCCCCCCTTCCGAAAAGCGCAGTGTGCTCTGATTGGTCAGCTGGATTAGTGTGTTGTGATTGGTCAACCAATTCGAGAGTGTTTCGGAAATGTAATGCCCCTTACCATAACCGCATTTGATCCTGGGTGGAAAAAACAGCTAGTCTCTTAGACATGTCGACAACACCCTATAATGCAACTCAACCAGGCCTCATCCCCTTTTTTGTGTGTATGCATTGGGCAGGAATTATTTAAATAAGGAATTTTGTGATGTGTTCTTTCCAAGATGAAAACTCCAAACTACAATTAATGCGTTTGAGGGAGTTCAAGAACAGTGCACACAGATATAGTGAATAACCGTAGACCTTTTTCATGCTCAAACAGCAACATTACACACTAAAAAAAGTTGAAAGCGAAAAAAAAATCACAATAGGTCATCTTTAAAGGTGCAAAGAGTGATTGATCAAACTTCACTTACTACCATCGTAGTTCAGAGTAGCAAATTTGACTCGTTTCTCAGCCAGTCCGGCACTGTTGTACACCTTCATCTGCAGTTCGTACCATGTGGCTTCCTGCAGGTCCAGCAGGTTGTAGCTCTTCGTAAGAGACGTGCGCTTCGCTTTGGTCCACACGGGGCTGTCCAACGGACGGTATTCCAGAGTGAAGGAAGTGATTGGACAGCCACCATCATTCCAGCCAATCAGGTTGAGTTTGACGCACGTGCCGTTAATGCTAGTGAACAGCTCCTGCTCTTTGGAGTACTGTGGCTCTGTGAAGGGTAAAGAAGATGAATGGTGTTTGTGATCATCATACGTTCTGGCAAGGTAGTTATAAACAAAACTTCTTCCAGTAACGTTAAAGGAGAACTCCGGTCAATTTTAACATTGAGCTCATTTTTTTGTACATTTGGAGTGCTGTCAATACAGAGAACAACGACAAAAATCGGTGTTGCCTACACCGAGTTATTCTATTTTTAAAATTTGCACCCTGTTGACTTCAATGGGGCAAGTACTAAACCTGCTTTTAGCCTCTTAACATCCTTGATGTGTCATTACAAGTGCACAGAAAATGTGAGTGATTCCTTCTGAGTGAACACGGGTGAATCTGACTGCAGTAGATGTGAAAGATATGTATAAAAATGATGTTATTTAAGCCAGCGCAAATACCTGTATTTACATCCTGTTTTTCGGTTGAAGTCCACAGTAGTCGATTGCAGAGTTCACACGCATAGGTTTAATACCTATGATCACACGCGTGAACTCGGCAATCGACTACTTTGGACTTCAACCGAAAAACAGGATGTAAACAAAGGTATTTGCGCTGGCTTAAATAACATCATTTTTATACATATCTTTCACATCTACTGCAGTCAGACTCACTCGTGTTCACTCAGAAGGAATCACTCACATTTTCTGTGCACTTGTAATGACACATCAAGGATGTTAAGAGGCTAAAAGCAGGTTTAGTACTTGCCCCATTGAAGTCAACAGGGTGCAAATTTTAAAAATAGAATAACTCGGTGTAGGCAACACCGATTTTTGTCGTTGTTCTCTGTATTGACAGCACTCCAAATGTACAAAAAAATGAGCTCAATGTTAAAATTGACCGGAGTTCTCCTTTAATAGAATGTTCGTTCAAAGTTATCGGGTCTTTAACAACGTTCTCAAAATATTAGCAGAAAAAACTATATTTATACATTTTTCAGGGAACGTTTTATCCTCAACCGGTTTAGTTGAATGTTTGTCTAACGTTTTTTAAATGTTACTACTTGTTCCAGATCATTCAGAGAACATTCAAAAGTAACGTTCTCGTAATGTTTGCAAAATGATCAAAGGGAATGTAACCAAGAACAAAAAAGGCAAGGAAATGCACACCTTTCCCATGAGTCTTCGCTTCGATTATCTCACTGATTCGGCCCGGGCCGACAGCATTCTGGGCCGTTAATGTGAACTTGTACCAGGTGCCACAGTTGAGGTTCTCCAGACGGTAGGAACGCTCACTAGGACTAATGGAAATACTTCCCCACTTCTCACTGTTATCCTCGGAGTATTGCAGAATATATCCTGCATGAAGACAGACAAAAGTCACACGCACATTATTAATTCACAATTATGATTCTTGAGGTTTTTCATGTGATGAAATCACACCCATTTGTTCAGTGCACTTAATATCCAGCACATCCACATCGGTTGCTATAGTAATGACTTCATCAGCACAATACTGAGAGACTGGTTTTCTTCCAACAACAGAGTATCTTGCCAGTGTGACAAGGGAGGGTGGATGCATTGAATGTAGACATTGCTGTATTTTACACATTCAAACATGTGTTGTGTTCAAAAGCACATACTTCATATTTTATATTTGAAGAGTTCAGATGCAAAAGCCTCTAAGTGCCATCTGAAATTTTCTTCTAGAATGATCATTTTTATCAAGCTTGTATATTTAAGTTCAATAATTTCACTTAAATGGCAATGCAAATTACCTATTAATTGTCATTTAAGTGAAATTACTTAACTTAAATATACAAGCTTGATAAAAATGGCACTTAGAAGCTTTTGCATCTGAACTCTTCATTTATACACATATATATCCACTGGAATGATATGTAAAATAGTTTACATTTAAACTATTGATCAAAAGTTTGGGGTTAGGCAAGATTTCTTCTACAAATTTCTTCTCTTAAGGGCCAGATTTACTAACAGCTTGCTCCAGCGCAAACCCTCTTTTGAGGCTGACCTTATTGCATATGCATTTGTAGGAGTTTCCCTTTCAGTCGCAAAATTTCTGGGAGAAGAGTATTTAAATGAATAATGGAAGGTGATTTACTAAGGTTTGTGCTAGTCAACTTACTGTTATTTGTGCCATTATTTCCCGCCAAAAAAAGCATGTTTTACACCAGACGCTAATTTGCGCTCCTCTGGTAGATTGTGTTGGTCATTATGGAAATGATCCGGCTACGTCTGTGTTTTTTCAGAGCACAGAACTTTCCGCTCGCATCTGCGCTTTTTTGGAATTGCGCTCTCCTGCTAATTTGCCCTGTTTAGTAAATCTGGCCCTAAGTCTCTTATGCTCACCAAGGCTGCATATATTTGATCAAAAATACAGGAAAACAGCAATAGTGTCTTCTTTTTTTTTTTTTTAAATGTAATTTATTCCTGTGATGGCAAAGCTGAATTTTCAGCATCATTACTCCAGTCTTTAGTGTCACATGATCCTTCAGAAATCATTCTAATATGCTGATTTGATGCACAAGAAACATTTTTATGCATTCTTGCTGAAGAAATGTATTAATTTTATTTCAAAAAAAAAAAAAAAAAAAAATGTACTGACCCCAAAACTTTTCAATGGTAGTGTTCATTTTATTAACCATGTAATGCCTATTTTTGGACAATCCAGTAATACTTTACAAATCAAATGTACATGTATGCTTTTTTTTGTGGAAATTAATGGGCACAAACCAAAGAATCAGATTATATAACAAATAAGTCTGTCAGAATTAGGTTATGTGACAACAGAGTTAAAAACAGATTTAAAAAAGTCAAACTAATATGATGAAACTGAAATTTCAGACTCTAAATTCTGATTGGATGAGCCACATTCAAAACCTTAAAGCCTGTCGAAAAGTGTGAACAACTATAATTTAGGGGAAAATATCTGCTTTTAATTGGTTTTTAAACCACCCACAACTGTATTGATTGGGTTTTTCAAAAAATGTTAAACAATTTTTTTGCTGTTCAGTCTACAAAATGTTGTATTTTTGTCTAAATCATTACTTGAGAGACATAAACCACACAGTTTTATTCTCAGTTTTCTGTTTTGTCTAGTTTTTTCTCCAGGAGGAAGGTGGAAGTGCCTCACCTCTAATGGAGCTCCCGCCGTTGTCTCCTGGTGTCCAGGTCACGGTAATAGATGTGATGGTTGTCTTGGTCACAGTGAGACGAGGTTGGTCTGGGGGGACTGAAGATGATATTTATACAGTGAGAAATGCTGGATAATAACTCAGAGAAAATGAAGCTGACACATAGAGAAAGTGAGCATCCACCCCGACTCTCACACCTCACCTTGAACCTGGAGGTTCAGAATTATTTCGTCCGTTCCCCAGTTATTGCTGGCGACACACGTGTAATACCCAGAATCCTCTGCTTTCACAGTTTTAATGACGAAGCTGCCATTTCCATGGATACTGCGCCTTCCATCAATGACCGCAGGGGCCGGGCTCCCGCTGTCGAGAAACAGTGTGAATCGTCAATGAAGGGGGCAGAGTTTGACATTTCCCAGCATTCCCCAGTGACTGATTCTACTCATAGGTATTCAGATGCTCGTGTTTGCTCTTAACGAAAAGCTAGAGCTGCACTGCAGTATGTTCTTTATTATGATACTGAATTCAGTATATACATTGTTAGCATATTTGTCTTAATTGACATGCTCATACTAATGTTAATTTTGTTTTTGAGAGGGTATGTTCTATATATTCTAGCCGGTGGCACTGAAACAGCTTTGTTTACCTCTCTTTTAGCCATTTGATGGCAGGAGGTGGATCTCCGACCGCCCTGCAGGGTAAAACAACATCTCTCATCCAAGGTGTTGTAACAGTACCGCTGAACGTGAGGATTTTGGCAGGAGCTGTTTAGATAAAAAACAACACCACCACAATTCATTATTTCATTGATCTATGAAAGCTTATTACTAGACAATTTTACTGCAAAGCACAATCATTTCATATGACACCACATTTAAACTACCATTCAAGAGTTTGGGGTCAGAAAGGATGCATTAATTGATCAAAAGTGACAGTAAAGATTTTATAATGATTTCAAATAAATGCTGTTCTTTTGAACTTCCTAATTAAAAAATCCAGACTTTTTTTGATCACACTTTCCACAAAAATATTAATAAGCACAACCGCTTTCAACACGACAAAAATAAGAAATGTTTCTTGAGTAGCAAATCAGCATATTAGAATGATTTCTGAAGGATCATGCGACCCTGAGGACTTCTTTGAAAAACATTAACACTGACCCCAAACAGAAATGTACACTAAATATGTGTGAAGTTACTGCATTATACAAAATATTGCACTGAAAGAGGTTTGTTGGGTTCAAAAGGATCAACTTGAGAGAAAAAAAAAAATCACATTGAGTTAAAAGTCATGGCTCAGAAAAGTGAAGTTAGTTTTGCTAAAATCTTGCAGCATTTGTTTGCAGATGCCAATTAGTTTGATATTTTGTTGAAAGCACTGACATTTGGACCTCTTAAAATGTGCTTTTCAGTTTACACAACACCGTTTTCAACAAAAAATGTAAAACTTTTTATACGTTTAGGCCGTTCATTTACACGACAATAGCGTTTGGAGAACTGACCACGCAAACCTTTGAAAACAGGTTTCAAAGTGTACGTTTTTTGAAAATAGTACGAATTTGAAATTATGCGACATTGTGCGCATGCATATTACGTGTTAAGTCAATAGGCGCATAGTGTTTCTTTACAAAGTGACATCGCCAACTACCGGCCTGGCAGCAGAATACAGAGTTTTAGTCATTTTCGTGGATCTGTGTAAACGGGGATCGTTTTGACAACGTTGTAGTCTGTACGCGAAAAAGGCGGAAGAAATTTTTTTCTGTTTTTTGTACATCAATGTCATGTAAGTGTAGCCTTTGCGCCCAAATACTTTACTGGGCCACTGTATATTTCAGCATATTTATACACCGTGCCGTATTTTGTATTCAGAAGATGGCTAATGCCTTATTGCCATGCTCCTCATGTGAAGGCCCACAAGAGAGTGCAGAGAACTGAAAATACAACTAATTACTCCACACACCCAAAAAGCAGAGGTGCTGCTGAGCATGAGGTTTGACTTAAAAGCGTTGCTCCTCAAACCTCCTGAAGAACGAAGGTAACGGACTCACCTTTAGCCAGAGGTTCCACGGTGATGACATCACTGCTGTTCCCCCGTCCGGCCGCGGTAACCGCCATCACCCAGATACTGTACTTCCTGTTGCGACTGAGATTGTGAACCCGGTGGAGGAATTCATCCGGGGACACTTCAAACTCGCTGACCACCTGAACAAGACACAAAATAAAGGATTGTCGGTTAGTCCTTGTGTCTTTCATCGGTTGGATTCACAGATTTACAGGTTTCTCATATTAGTCACCAAAAAAAATTATGGAATATTGTTGAATTTATTATAAATGATTTATCTGTGAACATCATTTTTTTTATTTTATTCATGTGCCCTCATCAAAAAATAACTTCCCCTCCCTTTTGCAGCAACATCTCTTCTCTGATGACATGCATACTGGCGTGAGGGCGGGGCGACCTGTCACTCACATGACATCACAGAAATAGCAAACCACAACCATCCAATCAAATCCTGATGGACAAAACCAAGTCCCACTCTACATTTTTTCTTGTTCAAGATGCCGTTTCACTCAGACATACATCACAATAGGGAAGAAAATAATATCGCAACTTCCATTTCATGCCGAAAGCTAGGAAAGGAGAAGGTTTTTAAACATCACCTTTAAGCTTGATGCCACAGTACTGGCGCTGTGCTAAAATGTTTGCACTTTCCACTCACTGTTTAACAATGTCTTAATAGCCAGCCTGATATCTTTCCTGTTAGTATGAGACCAGTTGGCTGAGTCTTACCGTGGGATACGAGCTGGAACAGAAGACTGTGTATTTCCTAATAATGCCATTCAGCTTCAGCGGAGGGAGCCAAGAAACGTACACCACAGAGCTGGAGGCCGCAGCTGCCTTCACCCCGCCGGGTGGACCTGGCACTGTGGAGAAGAGTCAGACTGTTAGGAGAGATCTTTGCTAAAGTTTATGGCTAACAGATTGGCAAACAAAAGGACAGAATTTGACAGCAATGGTATCCCAAACATAAGCTATGACTTTAATTGGTCATAGAATGGATAATATCTGTCGTCGTACCGTCCTCTTTGGTGCGGATGTAGATCTGGTCGCTGCGCACTCCGTCTCCTGCTCTGGTGAAGGCCAGCACCTGGATACTGTAGTTGGTGTATTTTTCCAGACCCTCCAGCTCCAGCGGGACCTTCTGTGTAGTGACATTTCTGATTTCCCCCAGTTCTGTGGTGCCATAAACAAGAAGGCCATTTTGAGACTTCTCAAGACCTGCTGTCAGTTGATGGTCGCTGATAGTGCTGAAATAACGCTAAAGTGATCACATTATTTACTGTAAATTCAAACACACACACAAAATGCAGGTTTTGCAAACCGTTGTGAAAAAGTACACTTTAACATACTTTTAAAAACGTACTGTGGCCGTTGCATAAACTGCTTAGACTAGTCATACGAGTTAGTCATCTGAGTCACAAGTTAGTCATAGAGTCTGGTCATAACTTTTTTAAGTCAGTTACATAAAAAGATATATTGGTCTAATTTGAATCCGAAAAGTAAGACTGATAACTGCGAGTTGGTCAGACTAGTTCTAAAGACAGTCTTAAAGGGTTATTTCACCCAAAAAATTCAATTCTGTCATTAAATCTCACCCTCATGTTGTTCCTAACCTATATGAATTTCATTCATCTTTAGAAGACAAATGGAGATATTTTTGATAAAATCTGAGAGCTTTCTGTCCCTCCATTGACAGCTACGCAACTACCACTTTGAAGCTTCAAAAAGTTCATAAAAAGATTGTAAAATGAATCTTTATGAACTGAACGGTTTAGTCCAAATTTTCTGAAGAGACTCGATCGCTTTATATGGTGAACTTTTATTCACATATAAACATTGATCAGCGAACATAAACAGAAGCTCAAACGTGCTGCGTAACACGAGAATGAACCTCACTGGTTCTCTCATGTCAAGCGAACATGCTCGATCTTCCGTTTACCATAACTTATGTGTGCGTTGATAAATGTTTATATATGAATAAAAGCCTAAACTCAATCTGTTCATCATAAAGTGAACAAATTTCTTTGGAAAATTTGGACTAAACCACTCAATTCATATGGATTAGTTTTATGATCTCTTAATGAACTTTTTGAACCGTCAAAGTGGTAGTAGCATAGCTGTCATTGGAGGGACAGAAAGCTCTCAGATTTCTTAGAAGGCTTACGGGTTTGGAACGACATGAGGGTGAGTAATAAATGACAGAATTATCATAGTGGCTGTTTATGCAACTGGCCCCTGGTGTGAAAATTATGATATTGTGGCAAAATTGATGGTCATATAAAATCAACTACAACCCATACAGGTTTGGTTTATGAGACAGGGCAGACATTGAGATTTTCTGCAGCTATCCAGGAAAGTTGCAGGTTTTACATTTTTAATGTCTACGTTTTTTTTCCTGCTATCTATCATTCCTTTCGCATTCTGACTGCCGCTGTTGGATGGAAAATAGCCACTGTCTTTTGCTACTCGCTGCTGAATTTTGTCCTAGAATTGCCCGGGTTGAATTCTGCTGCTTCATAATAAGGCAATTTATAAGCAAATAGCTCCTGGAAAGAGCTGGATTGACATAATGTGTGCTGTGAGTTTGTTCTACTGAGCACAAGTTGATCGAGAGCCATAAAGCAGCCAATTAAACAGGTGTGCAGAATGTGTTATGTTGCTCTCTGGTTAGTGCGCCGCAGCGCTGAATGATCGATTAACTAACCTCACAGTCTAAATCACTCATGAGAGACCACTTCATGTATGCAAGCTGGCACAACACTTATGAAAAGAGAAGAGAATATTGCTGAATTGCAAAATGGTGATATTGTGGTATGTATTTTTGAGTATATAATGAGCTAATACGCCGGTACTGGGACAGGTTTTGGCTTTTGGCTGAGGTCTTGGCTTCTAAATGAAGAATTTCAAGTTGAAAAGATATATTCTGCCACCTAGTGGCCAAAGGATGCAAATATATATATATATATATATATATGTACATATATCTCTTTCTTAGCGTTATTCCCGCTCATTTACAGGGTCCGCTTCATATATATATATATTAATGCTATCTATATAAAAATAGTAATACATTATAATAATACTAATACAATAATGCTAACAAATATTTTATTTTTATTACTAATATATATATAGAGAGAGAGGACCATAGTGTGACACCTAAAGACCCATGGTCCCAATCTCAGGAAAGTAATGCTATTTCAGGCACTTTCTGGGGTCTGAGCTTTACCTCCGTCTGGTAGGTTGGCCCAGTAGATGATGCGGAAACCCTGTAGAACGCCATTAAGAGCTTCTCTGGATGGAGTCTGCCAGGACAGAGAGATGCTTTCTGGGGAGGCGGCGGTGGCCACAACCTTCTCTGGAGCTCTGCCGGGTACTGAGAGCAAAAAGACATACAAAATCATCTCAGAAACTGACAGAACAGCATAATTACTCACAGAATATGTATAGTAGGTGTGGATGAACTGAAATTGACTAATAAACTTGAATTGGGCTGATTTCAAGAAAGTCCTTACAAGAATTGTACGAATTGTAAGCATTTCCAGTGGCCACTAGATGGCAGCAAATATTTCAAATGTGAATGGCTGCATCCGAAATCGCATTCTTCCCTACTATATAGTAGGTGAAAAACAGTATGTGACAAAAGAAGTATAACCAAATTCACAGTACTCATAAAAGATTAGGCAAAAAGTACAGCAGATTCTGAAGTGTGAAGCGACGTAATGATAATGACAACATGATGAATGTAGTACGTCTGGATTACACGTACTACACACACTCATACTATATAGAACATACTTTTTTAGCAGTCATGAAGTAATTACTTATTCAAAATAAGTACCTACTCAAGAGAGTATTTGATTTGGGACGCAGCCCTTGGTGCATATAATGGAGTATCTGATGATACATTTTTAAAGATTAATTAAAGATAAAATCTGTTTACATTAATTAATTCATTTATAGATCATCCAAAAAGTGGTCTGTTCATCATGTGAATGATTCCAATGGCTTACCGTCCTCCATTGTTGTTGCCCGGACCTCACTGGAAGCAGGTCCTGGACCGGCACTGTTACTGGCCTGCACCACCACCTCATACTCTGTGAACTTCTTCAAGTTGTTGAGGCTCAGGGACTCGGTCTCTCCCGTGGCCTCCATACTAATGCAGACGAACTGGTGACTGCCGTTGATGGAGTGTTCTCGATGGCACACCTGATATCCCCTGATCACGCCATTCTGGAGATGTTTCAGTGGTGCCTACAGATGATGAAATTATATTTGGAATAATGTCTTCATTAGCTAATTATAGTCTTATATTTCATGGTTAAACATTCTCTCCACATCAACATAAAAAATATTTGAACATATATAATTGAATATATATGTATATTATTTGATTATATATATATATATATATATATATATATATATATATATATATATATATATATATATATATATATATATATATATCCAGGAGCTATATTAAAAGTTAAAAGTTTGGACTGCATTTTGTAATATGATACAAATAATCTCTCTATATATAAATAATCTCTCTATATATAAATAATGTATACATGTATAAATTATTAAATTGAACTTAGTTTTGTAGACAAATACAGTTATAAATGTATTATAAAACTAGTATTTAAATAAAAACATACTTCTTTATTATTTTGAATTAATATACAATTATTATAATTAAATAATGAATAATAATGAAATATATATATATATATATATATATATATATATATATATATATATATATATATATATATATATATATATATATTATTGCTTTAAATTAAATGATATTTTATTCATATGTTATGCTGTGTCCTCTGTAGTGGACACTATGTCTCAGTTGTTTAAAAAATAAAATGACATGAAATTACATGTATTGGCAAAAACAAAAGGTTTTTTTTCCATTCACCAATCAATTTATAGGTTTCAGGCATCATTTTGTATAAAGATGATTCTCAATTATGTAATGAAAGATATAATGGAAATAATTGATATACCATTTTACTTCATGCAATATGTGGGTAAAAGGGCCATAGATGGGCAGTGTCATTCAATACAGTGCATTTAACACTGTATCTAATTTGCATATTAATGTGTTCTTGAGGCAACAAGTAATGAAAAAATAAGTGTAATAATGGGAGTAATAATTGCCAACATTTTCATAATAATATCTAATATTTCATAGTGAATAATTTCTTCCCCTATGCACTTATTGTATCTCCCAAAATGCCTGTTAAACATGATTTCCTGGTGTCTCTACAGTAGACATGTATGAAATCAATGCCCTGTTTTGTAATAGAAATTCATACTTTGATTAGAAACCCCATAACATTTTCCTGAGATGTTGATTTATGACAAACAATAAAATAAAATAAAAATTTACGTTTTAAATGATAATGGCAAAATACGCTCTTATTTCCATAAGAGTGCTAAATTTGATCACTAAATTAATGCCAGTCATTTTTAAAGACCAAGCAGAAGTGGTTGTCATGGTGAAACCTCCAAACATTTGATATCTCTGAAAGCCCTGAATGTGCTCTTTAGATGCTGTGACAAACTGTGACGTGTATATATATATATATATATATATATATATATATATATATATATATATATATATATATATATATATATATATATATATATATATAAATCTAGACAAAAGTCCTTCCCTGGGTCTCAGGAGGACCAATATATACACACACTTCAACAAAACAGCATTGATACAGTCATAATACACTGTGGCCTACCTTCCATGTAACTTTTATGCTTTGGGAAGTGATGGCTTCCAGCGTCACGTCTTGGGGAGGTCCTTCTGGATCTAGAGCGGTCAAACATTCACACTGTTTAGCGTGATCTGATATCTGCAGTCATATTTCTCACAAACAGTGGCACCAGCACTTATCAGTATCAGCTTATCAGTTTATCAGTCACTCTTCTGTAATGTCACCCTTGACCACCAGTTGGCAGTATTGCATAATAATTGCTTCTCTGTATCAGCTGATGGAACAGTTCAACAGGAAGTGAGACATTAACAATATGCTTGCATTACTATTTGTTTTATGAATAAAAAAAGCCCTAAAAGATAGCCCAATACAGTTTAAATATCAGAAATAGGATGAAAGAGTAACGTGCACAGTGCACTGATGAAATGTGGGCCTACATAATAATACCAGAGACGTGAAGTAAATTTGATTTCACATCACAAATATGACTAATAAATCACACCTGCTTCATCAGTGGTTACGGTGAGCTCGTTGCTGGGTTCGCTATCCCCAATGTGGTTCTTCGCAAAAATGCGGATGTTGTAGGTGGACGATGGGTGGAGTTCAATGATGGTCGCCTGGTTTAAGGTGGGAGAAACATCTCTGGTCCTGCGAGCTCTTTCCCAAGTTTCTGTTTATGGGTAGAGACGTGCAAATGGTTGAAAACATATCTGGATCTCATGTGTCAGCTGATCAGGTTTATTTATTGCCATTTTAATCTCAATTACAAACTTTATGATGATCTATTCATGCCAAACAAGGGATATTTCACCGCTGGATGAATGTGTATTTAAATTGGGTCATTTATGTTGTAGAAATGTGAAATTATTTTAGAAGTTGGTGCATTCTAGACTGAGAAAAGCCAGAAAATGTATTTTTGGCTCATGTGGATGAAAGACAACAACTCCCAGAATGCACTTGCTTCGCTGCCCTACAAGGCCACTCCCAAGCCACACCTACCGGTTACAGAGGGCATTATCGGAAGAAATGATACAACTAGGCTACTAGTCGACTCGAAACTGAAAAGACGTCGTTTTATCGTGAGCTCCCCCAATGGGCGGGTTGAATACATGCGGAACTAGCTCCTACTGGCTGTAGTCTCTCGCCTCTGACACACAAGACAGAAATCTCTCGTCTCAGGGGGACATGAGGGAGGGAAGCACGGTCATTCAAAAAATACTACCGGGTTTCTACTGATACAAAGCTTAATGCTAATCGGTGAAGTATCCCTTAAGAACTACTGTTGTTTGCATTCATTTGGATCACGTACCTGTTTTATTTTTGCACTCAATATCGTAGCCGGTGATAGGACTGTTTCCATCGAATCCCATGGTCCAGCGGAGGGCGATGGTCCTCTCTTTCACCTCACGAATCTCCACTTTAGGAGGCTCTGGTGGCTCTGAGCATTGAACGAAAAGGCTCTCAGATTCTCAGAGGCTTTGGATCCCTCCCCGCATTTAAACAATGACATTTAAATCAGGAGATTTTCCTCAAGAGTCTCGTTTCAAATGCCTAATAAATCCCCAGAATCTCCACCCAAGCCCAGGTGATTTTCCGGCTGCTTACCTTGAACCGTTAACTGAAGGATGCCTCTGTCTTCACCATAAGAGTTAATGGCGTGACAGGAGAAGAACCCAGAATCCTCTCTCATTGTTGGATAGATCTGAAATATAATTCATATAAAAATAGAACTAAAATTCAAATATAAATTCAATATAATAACATTTTGTTAACAGAACTTTTACATTACAAATGTAAACTACTATTGTAATGTAAACTACATTACATTACTAATGTTGCATTTAAAAAATAAATACATTTAAAACACCAACATTGAAAAGTTTAGGATTTTTTTATTTTAAAGGAATTACTTTTATTTGAGAAGAATGCATTCAATTGATCAAAAGTGACACTAAAGCCATTTATAATGCTACAAAATTTTTTATTTTAAATAAATGCTGTTATTTTGAACTTTCTATTCATCAAAGAATCCTGAAATAAAATGTACCACGGTTTCCACATAAATATGAAGCAGTACAATTCTTTTCAGCATTGATTATAAAAAATAATTGAGGAGCAAATCAGCATATTATAATGATTTCTGGAACCAAACCCAAAAGGAATCAATCATATTTTAAAACATATTTAAATTATTTAAAAAAGAAAAACGTACTAACCCCAAACGTAAAACAGTAATGTTTATAATAAAGTAAAACCACACAAACAATTAAATAATAAATTGTCTATATATACATATTATATATATTATTATTAAATATTTATTATTATTTAAATATAATAGTATGTGTATGTGAAGGACCTGATCACCCTTTAAACAATTAATTAGTAATCAAACTAGCCTTCAGACTTAAACCAAGGATCATCAAATGATATTTTCAACTAGAATTGTTTCATTTTGAAATATGTAAATCGGCCAAGCATGAAAAATGACAATGCACAAATGAAGAAGCCGACCTGCAGGGTGGAGACGACCTCGTCGCCGACGTTCTTGACTGTGACCGTGTGCCGCCACATGTCTGGATTGATCATATGCGACTGCTTCTCCTTTTCCACCTCCTTCTCCCATCTAACCATGATGGGCTTCTCACCGTGGGCCTTGCAGCTCATCTCGATCTTCTCTCCTTTCGTTGCCAGAGAGTTGTTGGGATACGATGTTATCATGGCCGGAACTGAGAAGGAGAAAATAAAATGCATCATGATTCATGAGGACACATGCCATCTCTGCGAGTGATGAAAGAGCGAGTTTTTCTCATGACATCAATGACTTTTAACTTACACTCGTGCAAGTGCCATGTAACGTTTTGCAACAGCAAGGATCAGAACACTTTCCTACTCGAGACAAGGCAAATGTTTCACAGCTCTATGGCAAATACAAGATTGAATGTGATGCTTTATGCAGAGGTACAGTTATTATCCCACACACATGCACACACACGTTCCTCACAGGCATTCATTGGGGAATCGGAGCACCAGGCGGGTACGTGGGAGCGCCGGTACAGCGTGTGATGTGATTGAGTGTGTCAGGTTGAAAGTCCCGACCGTTTACATGTCATCTCTTATTCACTCCAGCAATTCTCAGCATAGCAGCAGAAAAAAAAAAATTTGCTTTAGCAATGTTTTATTTTGTTTACATCCCTGATTTTAAAACATCTCATATTTTATGGTTTTACAATTTTTAAAGTTGCTTGTTTTTCAGTCTTATATCACACTATGCCAAGTAGCATTATCCACATGCTGCATGGGAAAAAAATAGTAATTTATAAGAAATATCCCCATCATTTATTTTTTTTATTTTTAAAAAAATGTAGTTCCTTTAATGACATCATCATCCAGGAAGTGACATCATTATTAGAGGGAAAACAAGAGTACAAACATCAATAGCTAATACAAGAGAGGTGACAAAAAAATGGTGTTGTTAACTAAAACTAAAAATAGTTTTCAGTAACTGAAATTTATATAATATAATATAATATAATATAATATAATATAATATAATATAATATAATATAATATAATATAATATAATATAATATAATATAATATAATAGTCACTCTTAGTCTGTCTGTGTTTCACAGATTTTTAGTTAGTATTCATTGGTTCCTGTTCTCCTTTGTTCTGTTCCTGCCAATCATGTGTCGTCATGGTAACTTATGATTTGTCATTCTGTCCAGCTGTGTTTACCGTATTATCATCTGTATAAAAGTTCCTGTGTTTTCAGTGTTAATTGTCCGGTCTCGTTAATGTGTTGTGGAGGTTATCCTTTGTGACATAATCAGTGAGTTATATTAAAGTACTATTTAATCCTTTATCATTGTCTTCTTGTTCGTGTACCCTACAACCCGTGACAATATAATATATTAATATTATATAATATATATATATATACATATATATATATATATATATATATATATATATATATACACATGTATATACATTGTGAAAATGTGTGTGTATATATATATATATATATATCAACACATTCTCAAACCCAAGATGTCACTTTTTGTCACTTTCAACCATGCTTCAATATCTGACGCTCATACACATGTATATACATTGTGAAAATGTGTGTGTGTATATATATATATATATATATATATATATATATATATAATGAATAATGTTTTCAACATAATGAAAAACTGTTTTTTTGTATGTTTAAGTTGAAGTACTAAAAATACTCAAACTAAAATAAAAAAATATATATATACAATATACAAAAATATAAATATAATTATACAAAAGCACAACAGAATTATACTAAAACATAAAATTAAATTAAAATATAAGCTGAGAACCCCCCCCCCCGCCCCCGCATCCCCCCCCCCCCCCGCTCAAACCAAAGTAAAATTCATCCCTATGCTCACTTAAATGTGATTTAAAAAAATATACATAAAATATAAGAAACAAAAAAACATTCCAAATATGAACATGACCCTTTGTGATTGTGGCATCTTTTTTTTTTTTTTTTTAGTTTGTTGCATGTGCATTAGCTGGACCAGCCCGAATATATTTTTTTGGCATGACTTGAGCAAAAAGTTACAATACGAGTATGATTAATATCAACATTTCAGAAGATATCCCAATTAACTGCATATTGACACCCCATAAGCTAACAGTCACTGAGCATGTCTACCCTGTTAGCATTTTCATTTGTAAACACTGAGAGTACACGTGCAAGTCTCTTAATACGACTACAGTTGATCAGAGGATAAAAATGAAGCTGCACAGTCCCCCACTAAAAGACGCAGGCAGCCTAAACTGGCATCCTATTTCTTATCCCGGCCGAGAGCTCGGGAGTTATGTGATTATCCAGAATAAAACACTAAAGAGGGAAGTAGGCTCTGTGTTGGAGGGGCAGCCGCATCTTCCCTCAGGCTTCGAGCTGTCTTCATCATGACTGCATAATTGCTGTGTTGATGTATTTCTTTAATATCCAGCAGAATTATAAGCAGCAGTTGGACTGAAAGGGAAGGTGCTAATTCCCCTCCTGAGATCCAGACCGAAGAACGGTGTGTTGCTGGGCAGGAACTTGCTCTCCGGCTGTAGGAGTGATTTACGTCTCTTCTGAATCCTCTCGGATTCACTCAGGCTCGTTTTACTCATTCATTTAGGGGTCGTAAATGGACAAAAATGATCCGCGTTAGGCTGCTTTTGAGCGTGCACATTATGATGTTTTTGCATGTGTCACGAAAACACACATTTACACACAGTTTCTCAAGGTAGCTGCTTTCATACTCTGGTCTATCAGGGGCAGAGAAAGTGATGTTCAGCCATCCCGAGAGAAAGAATGAGATAACAACACAGATTCAGCATTATTTACCTGAGAGGAAAAATGAATCCCTGATCATGAATTTAACAAACACTTCACAACTTGTGTTCTCTTTAGTCAAAGCAAACTGCATCAGAGTATAAAAGGTTCATTAAAACAGTGTATCTGCCAACATTAATGTGTTAACTTATGTAATACATTTATTTAACACATTTATGTACCCAAACTGTTTATAAAGCTGACAAAACGCGTTCAAATTTAATACACAAATCATTCATAACTGGATTCTACTTTACTAAGAGTAAAAAGGACACAGCAAATTTATTTATAAATCAAATCCAGGGAATTTTTACAAGAATTCATTTGCAATCTATGTTTGGCACAATTTCATTATAGAAATATTACTGGTGAAACACACTATTGATGGTACTAACGTTAATGAGAACCACAAATGAATTTTTGTAACAAACTTGTTTGTTTTCCTTCCTTAAGAGGAACTTAATGTATTGTAACTGATTTCACAACACTTTGAAATTAAGTTTTGTGTGTTGGGGTTTTTTTTTTTTTATAGAATTTTTTACTTCATCGGAATGGAACGAAAGTTGATAAAGGTTTCGGAACTTGCTATGTGAAAAAAGGAAAAAAAAATCATGGACATGATTAGAAACGGTTAAATGGTCCTGAAAAAAATAGTCACACAAAAAATTACTGCATTGGAAATCAATGGGAAACTAATTTCATCTAGTGGAAACGTTTGGTACTGCGCCCAAACCAAATTTTACTGAAAACTAATTTTTTGAGGTATCAACCTCAAATTTGGAACACAACTTGTTTAGATTTATGGCTTTGATTTTCATGAGGCCCATTCACACCAAGAATGATAACAATAAATATAACTATAATAGCGTCCATCTATCTATCTATCTATCTATCTATCTATCTATCTATCTATCTATCTATCTATCTATCTTTATTGTTGTCTGTCACTTTAAATTCTATCTATCTATCTATCTATCTATCTATCTATCTATCTATCTATCTATCTATCTATCTATCTATCTATCTATCTATCTTTATTGTTGTCTGTCACTTTAAATTCTATCCATCTATCCATCCATCCATCCATCCATCCATCCATCTATCTATCTATCTATCTATCTATCTATCTATCTATCTATCTATCTATCTATCTATCTATCTATCTATCTATCTATCTATCTATCTATCTATCTATCTATCCATCTATCCATCCATCCATCCATCCATCCATCCATCCATCCATCCATCTATCTAAAAACAGAGCTCATTTTCAGATGTTTGTCCTTGACAGGTCTAGCTGACTGAGATGCAGTAGGAGTCTGTGGTCTCTGGTTTATATCCAGTCCGCAGGGAATCCTGGCTGCTTTCCTCACCCCCTCCCATGAGAGTCCCCCCCCACCCCCCTTTCACCTGGACACGTTACCATGCCAACCAGCTCCGGCCTGCCTGCTCTCCCCCAGCTGTAAGAGGGTGCTGTCAATGGAGGACAAGAATAGAACAAACATCCAGAATTGATTTTCAGAGGAGAGCAGTTACTAGCCTGCATGTTTGTATCATGGATCCGAGGCTGAATATCTTTCTCTGATAGGATGACGCTGGTAACTTCGTCCTTTTTCATTCCTTTTCGGAATGAGAAAAAAAATAGCACGAGAGGAAAAGAACGATTGTGTGTTGTTTAATGTCTTGATGTGTATAAGGCTGGAGGGGTTGTCAAACTAATCAGTCTAATTAGGTCACAAGGGTCAGAATTGACAGTTTGCTTTGCACAGCTCTATGACATTTGACCCCAAACTATCAATCCACACATAAATCTGTGAATCGGAGACACGTTTGCCGCATGTTTGGTGCAGACACAGGGAAATGATCCAGTTTCTGTTGTACAGAAAAAAAATTAATATTTAAAGCTGAACATTAAAGTTTACAAAAAAGATATTGTTCATTTAACTTGATAACCTTCTGTGCTCCAATAGAGGGGCATGTTGCCATACTACAGTATAAGGGGTAAGTTGTCACAATGAAAACTGCCATTTAACAGCTTCTTAAACTTAAAACAATATACTAAATAATAATGTAAAAGGCAAATCTAAAAAAAAAAAAAAATGAAATCAATATTTCAAACCACAGTTCAAAATAATTATATTTATATAAATATACATACAATATTTATAATAGAATTTATAAAAGATTTATAAAAGTTAAAAAAATAATAATGCATAATACTTCTACAGTAACAGTACCGTTATTTATAATTTTTTATGTTAATTTCAACATTAACTAATATATTTTCATCAAAATGTATCTGTTCATAATCAATATCTTATTTAATGATCTGTAAACTAACATGAACAACGAGCAATGTTATCTTTATTAACTAACATTAACAAAGGTTATATAAATGCTGTAAAATATATACAGCAATAATATATATTTTTGGTTTGTGTTAACTATATGCACATTATGCAGTGTTACATACACTACACTATAAGTGTATTTTATATATTTAATATTTATAATGTAAACTTATAAAAAAATATTAATTATTCATAAATAATGTATCTTAAATATAATAAATATAAAAAAATGCAACACATATTATTTCTAATATGTTAAAAATGAACACTGCTTTGTTTCTAGGGCGCATAACCAAATGCAACAAATGAAACAGGAATGACTGGAGCTGGAGATGGAGGCTTCCTCCAGTGTAATGTCTCTCCTGTCTTAGTCTCATAGCGGCTCCTGGCTCCCCGCAGGCTTTCTGAGGGCACCCATCATCCCCTATCGCATCAGCGCTCAGGGCTGTGTGTGGTGGATGTAGGCCAAGACCCTCCGCCTCACTGGGCTGGCGGGCAGATTACATGCATGTGTACAGCATCCCCTGCCCCACGATGCACTGGGGTAAACAGTGAGCTGACTGGTTAAGTGGCCGTGTTCATCGCGGCCTGATATCCTCCTTTACTGCACCATTGGGCTTTGCGTGGAGAATGAGCCGCATCATGATACGGGAAATGGAAAAGCTTGCGGCCAATCAGAGTGAAGGAGGGGAGGAATTATAGTAAAACAGCCATTGACGTGACACTCCATTATATCTCGTTATATAGAGAGTTTCTTGGGATTATCAGCTGTTCTTTTCTCAGCAGGATTTCCTGAAAATTGCACTGTACGGTCAAGCAACAGTGCCTCTACATTCTACATCGCATAATACTAACTATTTCTGCAGCCATATAAAAGTTTTGTATTTGAATTACATGGCTAACATCATAGAATAGCATAGTTCTAATAGCAGGGGACATTGTAAGCTAGCATTAAAGGTGCAGTAAGCGGTTTCTGAGAAACGCTATTGAAAAGTGGATTGGACCGAGCGTCACACTTGTAGCCAATCAGCAGTAGGGGGAGTGTCAACTCATGATGGGGGAGGAGAGAGAGGGAGCAAGATAGAGATTTGAAGAAAGACTGTAGAAAGAGATGGCTGAGAGACATTACAAAAGAGAAAAGCTCAGAGGAATATCATTGGAAAAAGAAGGGTTATGATCAGGCAAGAGCTTAAGGGGCTGTGTTAATATTAGAAAAGCTTTCCAGCGCTGGAGAGACTGAAGCGGGAAGGCCTGAAAAAGGACGCTGAGGTTGGTTTGTTTCTGCTCCATACATCAGTAGCATTGGTTTTGCTACGTTTCACAGAACCAAGATATGCTGTTGTTGTAATGCTAGCTACAGTAGTAACAGGACAATTTTGAGTATCATTGTTTGTTTGGAGCTGGTGTGCTGCTGCTGGCGACTAACAGCGAACTCTTGCTTGTATATACTCTTGTATTTTCATTTTTTGTTCTTCCTTGTCATTCGTTCCTCATCTTCACTTTATTTTTTTGCAAAACATTATTTTGCTGTGCTTTAGCTATGATAAATAGTCATCCACTCACAGAGTGTTTGTGCATTTTGGGGGCAGAGCAATGTTTGGGCAGTTTGAGCAGATCAACAGTGTTTCTCAGCAATCGCTCACTGCACCTTTAAATAACTAATTGGAGATTAAAATAATAGCATGCAGTATTTGTCTCATTTTAAATAAACACTAAAAGTAAGAAATGTACTTTTGCTATGGTTAAAAGTTCAGTGATATATATACTGTCGATATGGCAACTAGCAAATTAAAGTTTTGTTGTGCTAGCATGTGTGGAAACGTTTAAACCATGTGTGTTACAACTAGCCTCGCATAGCATGCCCAGATTGTGACCTAAATCACATTTTTGACCAAAATCTGGGGTATACAAAAGAATGCAATGCACAGAATTTTCTTTCCTCAATCTGATCTTCATTTGGAAGCCTTTTCCCACCCTGTTTGTGCTGTTAAAAAATAAAAAGGTATAAAAACATTATTGCATCTTTATTTTTAGCAATTATTGTTAATTGAACCCCACTCATGAAATGAATAAAAGAATCTGTTTCAGATTAAATCAAATATGTCTACACTGTATATACCACACCATAAGCAGTACAACTCATCTTCCATTCCAAATACAGCTAACTACATTAGCATGCAAACCTTTCATAATCTTCTTTTACAACACTATATTTAAAAAATCAGCACTTAGATATGTATTTCTCATAAAGAAGTTAAAACAACTCAACTGAAAAACTGATATTGTTTTTTTTTTATTATTGTTGTAGTAAGTAGAGTTTCAAATCAGGTTTGAGTATTGAGTAATGGATTTAAGAATTTTTCCTGTTTTGTTCCAGAAGGATCCGATTCTCTCCTTCTATTCTGTGGCTATGGGGACATGAACCGAACTCTCAGCACTGATCAGGGTTGATCTTAACGAGGAGCTTGTTTGCGGTAAACTGAAGAGATCGCAGCGGACCCTGAAACAAATCTCTCAGGGAGACTCGAGTTACACCAGCGAGCCACAACAACAGACCTGTACCTCCGGGAGCAGAGCTTTCCACACAAACACCACGACAAGCCTGTACGACAGTATTTCACCTGTCAGCCTGATCGATCTCTCCGAGAACAGAGTGAGTGTTGTTACACGACATGAGAAGGAGACGGCAGAGAGAATGGGGAGTAAGGGAGGGAGCATGAAGAAGAGGTTGTATTGGGCAGAGAGAGCGGCTCTGCAGGGAAGCTCCTGCTGCGTGCTGATAAGAGCAGGGTGTGAAAATAAGTCTCTCTAACATCACACTCTGATCAAATGAGAACGCAGCCTCCTTTGCATAGGCAGACAGGGAATAGTCGGATAACCCGACATTAAAACAGTTCATTTAGCTGCCGTGTCACAAGCTGTAGAAAAACACGGTTAAATCAAATGGATTTCAGCATTTATTTGAGTCACACAAGTGTACAAAGATATTACTGCATTTTAAATAAACATCTTTGATGAAGTCAACATGAAATCAAAACTGACCCAATTTACTTTCTACAAATACACGTTCCAGGTCTTATTATAATAAATCTTATTATATTCACTGTTGGGGGTGATGCATCACAAGTAACGCGAGTAATGTAATCAGATTACTTTTTTGTCACTAGTAAAGTAACACATTACTTTTAAATTTACAACAAAATATCTGAGTTACTTTAAGTAAATAACACAAGTTGCTTTGTTTTCTAGATTATTAAGGCTGTGTTTTAAAACAGTAAAATGCAAACTCAGAATATTACGCAAACCTGCAATTAGGTCATGTGTCCACTAAATCGTTTTTTCCCGAGGCTAACGTATTTACAGTAGCGTGACGAGGCGCTGAGCGACTATTTCACGCTGAGCGTTTGCTGTTCTCTACCGGTCGTCAAGAGTTGAATGTTCTACTTTGGGTAAAACACACACTTTTTACCCAGCCGTCCAATCAGAGTGGAGGAGGGGCGGGACAATCACCACATGACCAACCGTAATATTCTGCTTGTACAAAGATAACAAAATGACAACAAGCACATCTCTTCATCCAAAACTAGTGCCAGAGCAAGTATGTTACGTTGTGTCGACATTTTTATATTCAGAAACAAACTATTTGCGAAATCAGATACTAACAGTTCCGTGTATATTCTGTATCATAGCACATATAGCGTCTCAACTGAAAAAAGTGCACTCAAGCGCCTGCAGCGAGGTGTCTTCAGAAGAGTGCTGCTGTTTTTAGCTTTTGAGGACACGCATCTTTAAGGTTGTCACAGTGCTAAAATTCCAGTAGCCAGTACCGATAACAGTAAAATTTCACAGTCCTCGGTACTAATTTCGGTACCATAGCAAAATCAGTTTTCTATATTATATAACTATTCATAAATAAAAATATTAATTAAATTAAATGAGTTTATTATTTATGATGATAATAATTAAAATGTGGTAAATAATACATTTAAACAGCATGTAGCCTTCAAAAGTTTATAAGTAAACATTAGCTGCTTTTCCACTGTCGGGCCAAACAGTTCTAAGAATTTTTTTTTTTTTTAGAAAAAATATAGAAAAAATTATACATTTTTTTAATAATAATTAAAAAAAATGTTAAAAATGCCCTATTTTACTCTGAAATACATCATGTTGTGGACAAATCTACTTAGAATTTATAATTGAAAAAACTCTCGCAACCATCATGAAGGATTTTTGGAATATAATCTGAAGCAATATTTACTGCTTTTTCTCTCCCTATGTGTGTACTGTATGTGTGTGGTAACAGAGTGTAACAGAGAGTGGGTGGAAACAGAAAAAGTGAGACATGCACACACACATTAAACACATTGAAAGCACAAGCCTTTTCACATGTCAGCTCCTACAGGAGTTCACAGTGTAATGAGGGGGAAAAGGGTTTTGGCTACTCATGGATAAACACCCACATGTGTCTAAGGCAGACAAAGAGACTTTTACTGCAGAAACCCTCTCAACCTGACACAGACAACTCTGGTTTACACTTAATATCTACAATAATGATACAAAGAAAAATTCCAATCCCTCACGATACAAAAAGCTGTGACCCAAACACACATTTGATTGGTTTTGCAGAAGGTTGTTCTATGAACTTTCACCATAGTGTCCTTAAGAGGTTTAACCCAAAGGATTGTCAATACAACTGGGCAAGTGTCTCTTGTACCTCATAACAAACACCTAAATATTCACCTCAGTATGGCTGAGAGGTTAGAATTTTAGCAGAACTGCAAAGCGAACCGTCAAAACAATCATCTTTCATTCAGTATAATATTGTTTCTTACTTTTCACGTTGAGGTACATGGACTTGCTGACATCGGCTCCCACATCATTGCTGACCTTGCACAGGTAATAACCTGCGTCCTCCTCAAGAACATGCTTTATCAATAGTGAGCCATTCCCGAGCAGCTGGACCCTGAAGCCGGAGTTTAGAGCAATGGGTTGAAACTGGGGCACCCCAGCACCTGGCAAAGAGAGGAAGACGTCCTCTAGTTAAAGCGCCACAAAAAACAGTGACATCATACTTCCCCCCCTTTTTTTTCACCACTGGCAAATTGTTTTAAAATGTAAAAAATAAAATAAAATTGTGCACTTTATTCTTAAAAAAGAAATGTACTTTTAGATTTAATCATTTAGCAGATGGAATATTTCCGTCAGCTGAGACACTTCAGATGCACTCTGTTCACCATGATTGTTTTGAATTGCTTGAAATATTATTGAAATCACTTCAAAATGGAAAATACAGTTCAGTGGAACATGCAGCACAAGTCTGTCATATAGGCTACATAAAAACATAACGAGGACATTATAATTGTGTGCTTGGGACATGGCTTTTAATAGTAAGACTATTGTTTAGGGCTGTCAAACGATTAATCGCATCCAAAATAAAAGTTTGTTTTTACATAATATATGTGTGTGTATGGAGTATAATGATTTTCTATATATAAATACACGCACATGCATGTATATATTCAAGAAAAATTTGTTATTTATATATAAAATATTTATATATAATATAAATTATATATAATATAAATATATATACACAGTATATACATGCAAACATTTCTTAAATATATACATGCATGTGTGTGTATTTATATATAGAAAATAATTATACACCATACACACATATATAATGTAAAAACAAACTTTTATTTTGGATGCGATTAATCGCGATTAATTGTTTGACAGCCCTACTATTGTTTTTGTAATCAGGACCTCAAAAATTCTACAAAAATTCGCAAATATATCAAAATATATCAGTTATCGGCTTTCAAATATAAAGAATTATCGGATATCGGTATCGGCCAAAATTTTCATATTGGTGCATCCCTAGTATGATTTTGTCTTAATTGTGATGAAATGTTTTTCATCCATGGAAAAAGTAAAGTGCAGAAATTATATCTAGAAATATTTTATATATTATTATTAAAGATTTGTATTATTTAATTTTTTCATCCTCTTGGCAAATTGATCTATCTATCTATCTATCTATCTATCTATCTATCTATCTATCTATCTATCTATCTATCTATCTATCTATCTATCTATCTATCTATCTACCCCCATCCCCCCGGCAAATTGCTTTCAAATCTAAAAAAAGGGAAATTTATTCTTAAAACAACAAAAAGCTATTCTGCCAGTGTTCCAAGAAAAACAAACTTAATTCAAGGTATATTCTCTGAAAACAAAGTGTATTACATATGTTGTATCTTCCACAATTTTGTTTCTCAAGCAAGTGAGAAAGTGTCCGCCGAAGTGCTTTTAAGAACGATTATAAATTTTTCAAGACGAAATACCAATTAAGAAATGAATTTTTGCATGCAAAGTTCCAGTTGTCAGTGAAGCCAAGTACCTTTGGAGTATTTCCACTCAATAGTTGGCCGTGGCTCTCCATCCGCAGAGCAGTTCAAGATGACAGATTTACCGTAGATTCCATCCTGGTCTTGAGGCTGCACTTTGAACCTTGGTGGAACTACAAAAAAATCCACAAATCACATTCAAGTTGTGTCTTTGTGAAATTTTCTCAATTTATAATACAAAAAAAGGATGCTTAACATTTATTCTTACCTCTAACAATGAGCTGACTCTGGTATTTGACGACAGCGGCATCGTTTTGGGCGATGCAGGTGTAGGTGCCGTTGTGCACCCGCTGGAGGTTGGAGATACGCATGGAGCTGGTGAAGTCGATGTTGTCGATGGTAACACCCAGGCTGGCATTAATGGGCTTTCCATCTTTCTCCCAGGTGATAGAGATGGGAAGGTCACCTGAGCGCACAACGCAGGGCACGAAGACGCGATGGCCGATGGAATATCGTGGGAATTCGAAAGGCTGGATAAAGGGAGGCACTGACGACAACCAGAGAACATTGTTAAATATTGCTACTGTATACCAACTGAACAGGACTTTTTAATGACATTATTTAACTCATTTTACTTCAGATGTCAAGTATCACTAGCTACCTTTCACAGTGACGTGGACACTCTGGTTCTTGAACAGCTGGGGCTGAACGAGCACATGGCAGCTGTACTCTCCTTCGTCCAGTTCTTTCTGCACGTTCAGCAGCTTCAGCGTGCCGTTGTTCTCGAACGCCCTTTGACGGTCATTAGAAGGGAGAAGGTTGGAGTTCTTGTACCATTTGATGGAGTAATACGGGTAACCAATCACATGGCAGTGAATGTACATGTCCCGCCCCGCTATAGCTGTGAGGTTTTTCATTGGTCGTATGTCAGCAGAACCTTTAAGCGTACAAAAAAGAAACACTTCTCTTTAAAAGAATATTGACATTGTGATGGAAATCCAATTTGCAGAAAATGTAGCAAAAAAAGAAAGAAAATATAGATTTATGGATTATGGATGAGGGCCTTTCTAAGATCAAAGAAAGAAAAAGACAACACAAAGTAAACAATTAAGAGGGTAGTTTGATACTCCTAAACTTGACTGTTTCTCACACATTGCATGCCTTTTTATACCATCAGGGATTGACATTAACACTACTAGCCAGTAGCCACTTTTATGTGTAATACATACATTTTTCAATGGCAGTCTTTTAAAAAGGCATCTGAAAAATTTAACTAAGTGCAATGTAGTGTTGTCAAAAATATAGATTTTTCGATACATATCAATATCTATCGATCCATTACTAATTTTCCTCAGAATAGATACACAACACCAGCTGCTCTTTCTCTCTCTCTCTTCTCTCCGACAGCGAGTTACACACAAACCCGCCTCCCCTCACTCCGGATGAATGTTGGTGGCTTGAATTTCGGCGTGGGATTGTGTGTATTGCACATAATTTTACTCATTCCCGGATTCATTTTTGTGCTCACAGCTGCCTTTCAGTACTAAATTGAGTTATTTTTCGCTGCTTATTGCACTTAAACGGACAAATACACACAAAGTAGTGTCAAAATGCGAGTATTCACGTAAACACATTCAGTTATGTTTTAAGTGAACGTAAACAGAAAAGTAAACGCATGTGTAACTGTATAACGGATCCGTGCGTCAGTCTTAAAGTGACAGTAGCCTAAAATACCTGTGCCAAATTATAAGATAATATAAAAAATATCTATATGGCAGTTTTTCCCCATGGTATTGAAGTCAAAATAGTGGCTAGTGAAAATGCTGAGTGGCTACTAACTTTGGATAACCACTAGTCACAGTAGCTGATGAGCAAAAAAGTTAATGTTAATGAAAAAGAAGTACTTAATACTTAATTGTATTGAATGTGCACTTGTAGTGTGCTTCAAATCTTAGAAGTATATTGTTAAAAAACTGTACTGGCAGATCATCTAAAATTAATTAGTGCACTTTTTTAATAATGTCCGATTAAAAGTTTTACTTTAGAGTACATTTTAAATCATTTTGTTTTAATAATCCTATAACACCTATTTTGATTTGTTGACTAAGATACAAAAGCAAGTACTTGATTATAATTTTAACTGTAGTGTGTTATTGTACATTAGATTTAAATTAGTGGGTCAGAAGAGGCACTCAAAATGTCATCATTAGCTAAAATATAAATATAAAATAATATAAAATACATATCAATTTAAACTAATACATGCATAACATGCAATTAACTGTCAGAAAACAATACATTCAGTTCACATTTCCAGTATAAGAACGCTATTTCAAAATATGCTAAAGTGTACTTCATTTTCACAAGGATAATATGAAGTCTCCAGAGGATATTGTTTAAAATATAGATATAAGGACACTTAAAAACTTCTTGAGATCTACAACCGTGGTTTGAGGAAAACAAAAACACACCCAGCCATATGAAAGCGTGAACATGACCAAAAAAAGCAACTAAAAGAATAAAAAGCTCAGCAGGAATGAAATAACAGCAGATGTTAGTCAGGCCCTCGTCTCATGTATGAACTTGAGATGAGCAGAATGAAATATACGTATATGTGTGTGTTTTGGAGGAGTCGAACTGACAAGCACCTCTTACGTTTATTCGAGCCTGGTAGGAGACCGTCCCTGCAGAGTTGTTGCCGGTGCAGCGATAGACCCCGCTGTCACGGACCTGGGTGTGGGAGATGTTCAGGTAGCTGACCACGTTCCCCTCCGCCGTTATACTGTGACCGATGCGGTGCCGACTGTCCTTCGTGATGACGTCATCGTCCAGCGTCCAGGTGACGGCGGGCTGTGGAGTTCCCTTGACGTGACACATCAAGGAGACAAACTCGTTCGGGCCGACCACTTTCTCGCTGAAGGCGGACAGGATCTTAGGGGTTCCGTCTGCGGACAGAGAGGTTTTTATTAAGCTTTAAGAAATCAAAATGCAACCAAAATGAAAAGGCCGGGACAGTGCTGACCTTCTAAAATGACTTGCACGAAGTCCTGAGCTGACATTTTGGCTTTCCTGGCAAAGCATTGGTACGCTCCACCATCGCTCTTCGCCATCCCGTCCATCACAAGGTTCTCCTTATTGATCCCGTTCATTCGTACGTTGGCGCCGGCAATGATCTTGTCGCCGTTGCGGTACCAAGAGAGCTCGAACTCATCTGAACCAGTAACACTGCAGGATAGCGACACCTGGCTGCCCACGCTGCCTTTCACCTTTCGCGGACTGACCACCACTTTAAGAGGTTCTGGAACACCACAGTGGCATTATTTATGTCTGCTTCATCAATGGGATATTAAGAATTCACTGACTCAAAAAAAAAAAATGTTGGAATGAGAAACATATATACCTTTTACCGTGAGGCGACCTATGACCTCTGCGTTTCCGAAGCTGTTCCACACTTCACACACGTAGCTGCCGCTGTCACTGGGCTGGGCTCTCTCGATCAGCAGGCCCGTCACGCTCTGACGGAAACGCGAGTCTGATTCCAGTGGTCTGTTGTTCTTCAGCCAGCGGTATT